>NC_077228.1:513529024-513739024 GCF_027887165.1 Monodelphis domestica | reverse complement strand
ACCTTGAAGGTCGTGCCAGTCCTTACCTCCCTTTGCCTGTTTTTAGTCTTCCAGAAGACCCCGTGAGGAGCGTGATGTGTCCCAGTGTGAGAGCATCGCTTCTACTGTTTCTGCTCAGGAGGATGAAGACATAGAAGCTTCCAATGAAGAAGAAAATCCAGAAGACAGTGAAGGTACCTGGAGAGATCTGAAAGTATTAGGAGAGATTTTTGGTATTGTTGTTTCCAAAGCTCCAGCTTTATTTAATTGGCTTAAATCATTTGGGAATAAGTACATAAAGGAAATAATTGTGATTGCATTTCCACAGCATGAGGCCTTTCATCTCTCCCCTGGTCCATGGGAGATGATTAACAAGATTTTGACAATTGTGCAGGGATAATGTAAGGAAAATTCTCTTTGTAAAAATTCTTTGTCAAGTTGTTTCCAAGATAATAAAGAGTTGATGTCTATAATACCTTTTACTATCAACTTTTTTATTGCTAGATGATTTTGTCTATCAACAACATCCTTTAGCAAGTAGCAGTGCACTGTTAGTTCAGAAGAGATAGATACAAATTGGAAACGTCATGAGTGCAAGACTATTGCCTGATTCAAACTTCCTCCTCCCTCTAGTTCCCTGAATGCAGTAGCTACTTAATGTTTAATTGATTAAATTGATGTATCCTGGACTGCTCAGAGACTTAGGATTTGATGTGGCTTTGAGGAAGACAAGGAGATGAAAGTGGAGGGAGCATTCCCTTTTTACTTATTTGAAGGACTGGAATATGGCAGATGTCAGTTCTTCGTACAGTCCTGTCCCCGATGATCCAAGTAGCATCATTGGCCTCGTTTTCAGGGAGGCCAATTTCAGCCAAAGGAGGGATCTAAAAATTAATCTATTTCTCTTTCAAAGTGTTTCCTACCCAACTCCTAATTCCCATCCCTGGAAAAGTTTAAACTTTGTCTTGGCAAGCAGTTTTTAGTGGATATTCCTACTTTGAGTGGACTACTAGTCTGAAGAATTTTGAAGGTTCCTTCTGATTCTATCACTAAGTCCTCCCTCTCCTAGTCCTCCCTTAATCATTTTGGCAGTCCCGTGCCAATCATCATTGTCTGTCCATTCATTTGGGGCCTCAATAGATATTGTCTTGAAGTGTTAGTGTTAGATGTTTCATCTTGTCAGCCGATTATAGATATCTTATTTATGGGGCCCCTTTCTTAGATTTCTTTTATTTTTAAGAAGTCTTGGCACTATGCTTTCAGTCATAGAGGCTATTCAGTAGGTATATGATGACAGGTTGAGGCAATATTTGAATAGAATCATTGCACAGGCAATTGGGAAATATGAGATTAAAGTTGAGGTTAGATATTGGGACAAAAGATGTACATTTGAGAGGCATATATTAGTGTAGGGATGATAACAGTGGAGGTAAATAAGAATGAATGGAGTCTCTGAAGGTGTGGAGTTAGGGAAAGAAGAGAAGGCAGCTTAAAACCTAGTGCAGTACAGCCTGTGGCCTGGAGGAAATTCCCTCTTTGATTTACTTGAGTTGGACTGCTCCCTTCTGGTTCCCCTGATATTTCTCCCTAGAACCTAGCACTTCTCTCTCTGTTCTCTCTCTAATCATTAGAGTCGAATGTCTATCTTGGAGCCTCGTTTTCTTTCTAACATTTTCCATTAAGAAGCTCATCCATTCTCAAAGCTTCACTGTTATTTCACAAATGAGTTATTATTATAATAATATGAGTAGCAATTATTTATTAACTGCCTCTGTACTATTAGATGCTGGCACTTAATTCAAAGTAATTAGGATTTTTTTCCTACCCTTAAGGAGCTAGAGGAGTTCTAGCTAGAGGAATGAAAGATTCTCAGTGTTATACAATAAATCTCTAATATAGAGTGTGAAATAGACTGTAATCATATAACAAGATAGAACAGAGATTCTATTTTCTTATGATAACTAGAAACCAGAAAAGAGTATGTTGTATTGGCAAAAAAAAATTCTGTTCAATTTCCAAAATAGGGAGCCCCTTTCAACTTTAGGGTCCTGATTTTGTTTTGTCTCTTGCCATGCTCAGACAGGTTTATGAAGTGATCAAAATATTTCCCTGCTCAGAAATCTGCAGTGCTCCTTCCCTACAGAATAGTCTTAAGCCGACTGACTCTCCCCTTGGACTCCCCCACAGCAAACAAAATAAAACTATTTTCCTGCACCTCAGACTATCCTAGCTCTGAGCCTTTAAAGAAACAACAACAAAAAAAGCTCCTTACCTTCCATCTTAGAATCAATACCATGTATTGGTTCTAAGGCAGAAGAGTAGGAAGGGCTAGGCAATGGGAGGTATGTGACTTACCCAGGATCACACAGTTGGGAAGTGTCTGAGGCCAGATTTGAATCCAGGACCTCCAATCTCTAGGCCTGGCTCTCAATCCACTGAGCCACCCAGCTGCCCCCCCTGAGCCTTTTTCACTCTGTTGTATTTTCTCTGAATTCCCTTTTGTCTACTCCTTTTGTAGAAATGCTGCCCTTCAAGGCTCAAATTCCATCTTATCTAGCAAAGCTTTTTCACACTGGATCAGAAAAAAAATTTTTTTCCTTCATTTTTTCCCCTCTGTTTCAAATAGTACTACTTCTCAACATGTTTTATCACTGAGCATTGTGCCTGGTACACTTAATAAGTGTTCATTGAGTGAAGGAATGAATGTTTTTCCTTTGTGTTATAGTTATTTTTGGTTTCACTTTCTTGCTTATTCTAGTCTGTCTTGTTCATAGATGTAGCAACCTCCAGCACAGATCTTTTTACACATAGCACCTTGTAGGCTTTTCTTCTCTCAATAAAGCTGTGTGAAACTTGAATGGCTAGTCAGGCATGGTGTCAGGATTCTTCTTTGGAATAGAAATAGAGATCTTCCTTGTTTGGACATTGTTGTTCTCTCTTAGACTAAGGCTTATTAATATAGAAAAGCTTCATTTTAATTGGTCTTAATAGTTTTGTTCGCCAGCATGTAGTGAAAAGGTCTGAGGTTTTCCTTGTGCCACCAACTCTATGAGCTCTCCTTTTCTTGACAGTTCTCTTCCCCATACTGAGATCATAGATTCAGACAAAAAAAAATCCAAAATTATTACAATCAATAAAAGATATGGGCTCATTCATTGAAATACAAAAAGTTGCAGTCTTCTAAAATTTTTCTTCACTTCATGAAGTTTCATTTTTTTACATGTTTTTCTCTGATATAGACCAGTATTTAGAAAAGAGATCCTAGTGTTTTTTTAATGACTAATTTTAATAAAATGGAAGTTATTTTGATGACAATATTTTAATTAAATTTTTTTTTATTTTAATAACAAATTTCTATATAAGTTTTCCAAAGTTATATTATCCTTATTGTTTCCCTCCCTTCTTTGGCACTTAAAAAAAAAAAAACAAATCAAGTTTGAGGTTTCCAACTCCCAAGTTTACAATACAAGAGATTCTAGTTTGAGATAGATCAAAACCCATTAATTCCTTTTAAATTCTCAATTATAGGTTTTCAATGTTCTATTTATATTCCAGTAAAAATTTACATGTAAATTTTCCGAGATTACATGATTCATATTGTCTCCCTTCTTTCCTCTCTCCTCCTGTAGTTGACAAGCAATTCCACTGGGTTATTATACATGTATTATCCCTTAAAACCCATTTACATGTTGTTTATTTTTGTAATAGAGTAGTCTTTCGAAACTCAAACCACATATCCAAATAAAGAAGTGATAAATCATACTTTTTTTCATTTCTAATCCAGTAGTTCTTTGTCTAGATGTCAATAGCATTCTTTTCAGAAGTCCCTTCAAATTGTCCTGGATCATGGCTTTGCTATTAGTAGCAAAGTCTATTACATTTGATAGTCCCACAATGTTTCAGTTACTTTGTACAGTGTTCTCCTGGTTCTGCTTATTTTATTCCACATCAGTTCATGGAGATCTTTCCAATTCTTTTAGAAATCATCCATTTCATCATTCCTTATAGCACAATAGTAGTCCATCACCAACACATATCGGAAATGGTTCAGCCATTTCCCAATTGAGGGATATCCCCTCCTTTTGCAGTTTGTCTGTCAACTTTTGCAGTTCTGTCACCACAAAAAATATTTCTATAAATATGTTAGTACAAACAGGTTCATCCCCAATTTTTTTTCCCTCTCTCTTTGGGATATAGACCTAGTAGTGGTATCCCTGGGTCAAAGGGCAGATATTCTTTTAAAACCCTTTGAGCATAGTTCCAAATTACTTTCCAGAATGTTTAGATTAATTCACAACTCCATCAGCATTAATTACAGGTTTTCAAAATGATTTTTTTTTTTTGGAAAAAAATCTTGTAGGTAAAATTGTTGTTTAATTATAAAGTGCTAATTTAAGAGTTTCATTCCCCATGTCCCCTTTTCCAAATCTCTGCCAGTTAGCCTGGACACTTATTGATTCCTGAACACATGTACTCTGTGTTTCTTTCAGGTGCTGAAAATAGCTCTGACACAGAGAGTGCACCTTCTCCCTCCCCAGATGAAGGTACTAAGCCAGCTGAGGATCCAACTGAAAATGCCACTTCTGGGTTAGCAAGCGAGGTCCCAGGGGAACTGGAGTCCACTACAGGGGGACCCAGTGCATCTCCCACACCTGTCATTCCAAGTGCAAAGCCAGGGGCTGGACAGGAGGCTTTGGAAGCCCAGGTAAAAGAGGAAATCAATGAAGATCCCGAAGAGCCCATGGAAATTGACAGCGTGAGCCCCTCTGCTGAAGATCAGCAAACCAAAGCTGAGCCTGTTGATGTGGAGATGACAGTGCTAGATGGGCTTGAGGTGAAGACAGAGAATGATGCCAAAGAAGGGGACTTGCAACGATCCAAGGAAAAGATGCAGCCTGTAGAGTCAAGCTTTTCTGTAGCCCAGACTTCAAGTACCCTGAGGCCTGAGTCTAGGTCTGACAATGACTCCAGTGCTACTTGTAGTGCAGATGAAGATGTAGATGCAGAGCCTCCTGAGCGTCAGAGGTGAGTGACAGCTCCCCATTGGCCTTGGTGATTTTCTCTGGAGCTGGATGGTGGGCAAGGAACTGTAAGATAGAGAATAGTATAGAAATGGTTAGCAATAGGGTCAAGATTGCAAAAGGAGGAAATAAGACTGTACTGGGAGATATGTAAGGTAATAAACAAAGACCAGAGTATAAATGTATAGATTTAGGAGCAAGTGTGCAAAGGGAGAAAGTTTGCTAAAATACCTCAAGATAATTAAACTTCATACTTTAATAGTATTTAAAATGGTCATTATAAATCAAACTTGATTTAGCATGGAAGTTATCTTTAGGAATTCAAACATTCCCTTTTAAGTATTTGGCTTTTTAAAAATTCAATTTGAAAAATTATTCCAGTTTTGTTTTTCTTCTTTTTTTAAGGTAGAGTGGGGGGAAATGCAAAATAGGGAGGGACACAAGAGATATTCATTTAAAAAAAAATCATTCCTCATTTCCCTTAAAATGTGTGTTCACTTGTCCTTTAATATTATCATATGCCACCCTTAAGAGAATTTTTAGAACTTTTTAAGCATGCTGTATATGATATAGAGTTATATAATGTAACAGTGAAAATGTGGTTTGCCAAGACTGTGAATGTTAAAAACTTGTAATGCCAAAACTGTAAAGGGTTTCGGCCAAACTGTAAAGATAAATTTTAGTGTCTTGACTTAAAATCTAAAATTAAGTGGTCACCATGGGAAAATTCCCAAATATGAAAATACCCAAGTCAGCTGGGTTTTATAGAGATTTTAATTAATACAAATGAAGGAATTAAGGGAATGAGAGAGAGAGAGAGAGAGAGAGAGAGAGAATAGTAGAAAGGGCCTAGGCCAAATGGCCTAGGCCTGAGCCTAAGGGAGAGTGAGTCAGTCTTTATCACTCAAAGATCATCTTCAAGCAAGCTCCAAACCTCGGAACTCCAACTCCAACTAACTTCCAATCCAAAAACTTCCTTACCTGAACTGTCTTCTCCTTTTAAAGAAATTTTCTCTCATGTCACTTCCCCTAAATTTTCATGTCTACCAATCACAGTAGACATTTTCCCCAGGACTGCGCATTCTTAGTTCTCATCTTCTTTTGTTCTCACCTTCTCTGGTTAGATAAAATCCTCTGAGTACTGTAACAGTTAAAATTTAGGGGAGACTGAGGCAGGTAGAAATTAGTTTCTCTCTGCAAGGAGTATTATATTTTTTAATGGTTTATTAAGGATTAAGGATTAAAGAAAATACAGGATAAGGAAAAATGTGCCTAGGCTAGAGGCCTAGACAAGACCTCACCTACATTATGGAAAGAGCCACGTCTGCCCCAAAACGGAAGTCCAAAAGAGATATATATATATATATATATATATATATATATATATATATATATATATAGAGAGAGAGAGAGAGAGAGAGAGAGAGAGAGAGAGAGAGAGAGAGAGAGAGAGCTCAAAAGCCTTTGCAATCAGCTTAAGTACCTTCTCAATCTCGCCCACCTCAAAATTTCATGAGATTACAAAGCATTTTGGGGAAGTGGAGCAAGGACTTGTGGGGATTGAAGTCCAGAGTTCAAATCTCAATATAACAGTACTTCACACCTCTTTTGTTAAGCTTGCCTTTTGTAAGTTGCTTGACCTTTTAGGTACTAATTTAATCTTTATAGGTACTTAGTATCCTTTTTGTATTAGATCTAAAATTAGACCACCTAGCTTAAGGTTTTGGCTTCACTATAAGTATGAGTTAGGGACTTTTCATTGTTCAGTAAGGAGTTTGCAACTTTTTCTTCCCTTAAGGGACTGTCTGAGTAGGGTGGAGTAATTTTAAAAGTTCTTAATATATTCCTGACCAAGTACCTCCATTGTTAAAAATGGGGAATAGCTTAATCAAATCTTCTGAAGTAGAGTCTGAGCAGTTTTAAGATTCACAATAATGAAAAGAATTGTGGCAGAAAATATAGCTGTAACTCTTTAAAATATTCTTTGTGGTTGTATACACTGTTGCCCATGATTATTTCCTAATCATTTCTAGTTTCTCTAGCATTCTATAAATGGAAATTGTTTTAGTTATTTTTTTTCTAATCCCCACCAGCTGTGGCTGATAAGTCATTGGGTCTGTTCACAGCCATGACCCAGGTCAGTGACATCCCCAGGATTACTAAATCCAAATAACTGTGGGAATTCATTAGTATCTATATGCTGTGATGTTTCTCTTCCTTCATTACTATCCCAAGAAACATATTTTAATTAACTCCCAAGTAAATTGTAGAGATGAATATAAATATAAATTATTTCATATTCCATCTTGGAAATAGATGTATGCTTTTATTTAATATGAATAAATCTTGGGGGCAGCTGGGTAGTTCAGTGGATTAAGAATCAGGCCCAGAGACTGGAGATTTTGGATTCAAATCTGGCCTCAGATACTTCTTGGCTGTGTGAACCTGGGTAAGTCATTTAATCCCTACTGCTTAGCCCTTACCACTCTTCTGCCTTAGAACCAATACACAGTATTGATTCTAATGTGGAAGGTAAGTGTTTTATTTTTTTAAAGACTAGATCTTTACAAACTTTTCTTTCCTTTAATTTCTGACTCCAGGATGTTTCCTGTGGACTCCAAGCCTTCACTGTTAAACCCTACTGGATCTGTTTTAGTCTCTTCTCCTATAAAACCAGCTACAATGGATTTACAACAGCTTCATCATCGAGCTGCTGTCATACCACCAATGGTAAGTCCTTGGTGTTATCTAGCTTGTTTTGGAGGTAGGTTATGTTAAATTTCCATTTCTTTTTTGAAAGACTTTCATTCTAGTACCTGTTAGAAAGGAGAAATCATTCCAGAATGTTCCTTCCTTAATTCCCATAGGTTTTGTGTTCTTTTGTGGAGGAGGCATCAAGGGCTGTTGGAGGTGGACAGTGTCAAGGGTTCAGAGTGGCAGAAACTTTTAAGAGGTGGAAGAAGAAGAAGAAACACAATTTTATCACTTTGCACAACATTATTTCCCTCTTTCTCATTTTAGGTCTCCTGTGCCCCCTGTAATGTAGCTGTTGGTGCCCCTGTGAGTGGCTATGCTCTTTTTCAGAGGCACATCAAGGCCATGCATGAGTCAGCCCTCCTGGAGGAGCGGCAGAGGCAAGAACAGCTTGATCCAGATTGCCGGCGTTCTGTCAGTCCAAATGTTGAATGGGAAGGTAAGGTTTATTTATCAGGCCCATAGTATGTATTCCCCACCCTAGGAAAGGAAGTTAAACCACAGAAGAAGTCTAGAAGAAGCTTCCCCATCATTAAAAACCAATGGGTTACTATTCCATTTTGATAGGCAAAAAATATTCATTTAAATTAAACCTAAAAAATGGTTAGTATTTTCAATTCCTTAAATTGAAATTCAAAAAGTTATTTCTATTAAGGAATAGTTATATCTACTTTTTTAAATGATGTAATATTTTCACAGGGGTAAGTAAAATCCAGTTCTTAATTTGCATTCTTTGAATGTTTTGCCAAAATTATGCTCATAACCTCAATTTCTTCTAAATTAAGAAAGCAAATTAGGATTCAACATTCAATATCCAAAATAGAAATGATTTGTAATCTAGAATTTTACATTTGACTTAAGTTTGTATGTAACCTGAGAATCAATTTTCCTTTCCTATTTTTGAAAGAGGCGTCACCTCCAACAATTGTTCTTCATGGCTAAACAAAAGCCATCATATGATACTGCATCACGTCAGGAAATGAAGATATGAGATCTAGTTACCCATAGCTGTGGACACCCTCTGAGCATCACATGTTTTGATAGAATAGTAGGATATCTTGAACATAGCATTTCATCTTTATTGGGATGATTCACAAGTCTCTTGGAAGGATTTTACATATGTAAATAAGAATTCTCAAGCTTTGGAATGACAAACTTGTGAAAAACTATTTGATGCAAAATAGCATTTCCATTACTTGGCACCCTTACTCTCTCCTTCCTGTAAATAATAAAAATGAATATCTTGCCAACATTTGTTATAAGGTGCCAAAAGGCAATTATATTTTGGGGTTGTATGCATAGGTTTTCTGAAGCCTAGTTTTTCGTCATTTTAAAATGAGGAGGGGGAAACAAGCTAGGAAAAGAAGCTTGGATTCCCAGATCTACTTGCAGAATGAAAATATCCCCATCTTGTGGGATTTTCGGATATTGCCATTAGAGACTATTTTTGCCATTTCACTGCCACAGGCACATATATTGTCCTTGTTAAAAGAGCATTCCAGTGGGAGGAATTCCTGTTAATAAAGATTTTGTTGAACTATATTTTGTGATTTGGCAGACCTTGTTTCCTGCATAATAGATGTGATTAAGGAGTAAATAGGAAATTTGGTGTTCAAAAATATTACCTTTAAGTGTTTTAGGATACCTTGTGTAAGGTACAGTAGAAACAATGTAAATTTATCATCCAAAAAGGAAGCACATATTGGACACAAAATATTGGACTTTAGAATGAACTAGTTAAAATTTTTTTTCATGGGAATGAAACTTATTAGTTACAAAATAGGGGCTATCTGAATGAGGGAAGAGATCTGAGATGCCCAAGAGAAATTTGGGCCCCCACCATTTTCCACCTTTCAAATTGACTTTTGAGACTGGATCTGAATGATTTAAGTAAATCATAGAGAAATAAAAATTTGTAAATTTAAGAAATATAAATTCCAATTAAACTGATCATTAATCTTCAATACATGTGGGGCTGTTCTGGTTGATATTAGAATTTTCATGATATCACCATTATTTTGACGACAATCAGTGTGGTTTGGGCTCCCCACAGGCTTAAGCAGCTAACGCAAGTGAAACAGAAGTTTTTAAAGCACAATTCATTTATCCCTGACAGTTTCATCTAAAATACTCCCTCCCAAATCTATTGAATACAGCTTCTTTATTATTAAAAATTCACCTTTTAAGTTACAATGAAAACAAGCCATTTAGATGGAATATTGAAGGTACTTGTCATCACAAGTAATGATGTCACTTTATAATTAGGGAACCTAGGAGAATTCTGTTAAAATGACTCACTGTAGAAACCAGCATCAGCCAGTATTTCTCTCTCAAAGCATTTTGCATAGATTTTCATTTGATCCTAAGCAATGACTCTTGTGAGGAGGGAGGACAACACAGATGGCCTCACTGTCTTTTACATATGAAGAAAGTTCTGACCCCGGGCCAAGAGCCAGGGATAGGATTTGCAGATAGAAGACCTCTTAATCCACTATGCACACTTACTTTCTACTGAAGGATGTTGCTTCTTGTGCAAGTAATTTTATTTTAAAAAGTATAATTCTTTAGGTTCGGGGGAATCACTTTTCCATTTGCTTCTTGAAATTGCTTCCATACGTTTATTCACACAAACAGACAATCATAGTCCACACAATAAAGAAGCAGGAAGCATCAATGTCAAGGCAAAGTTTTAATATGATGTGAATATGTAATGGGTTTGATCTGAGTACTTAGTGTTGTGCTTTTTTCTCAATTATAATGTTAGACTTTTCCATATATGGGCTATTTCAGCATAGTAGCTCAAGAATGCAACCTAACTTAGAGGTTCTTTTAAAAACAGGTTTATTCTTATAAAATTTTAATAAGTTCATCTATCTACATATATGCCCCGTAGCCCAAAGCTCTTTCCTTCCCTTTCTTTCTTATTGCCATTAAATTAAAAAATTTAGATGTGAAGCCAGACACTTGTCTAAAATGAATTTGTTAGGAGTAAAGGAGCGACCTGCTTCAGATTGGTTTTTAGCACTCTGGACACATGCTGATTTTAAAAACTAAGAATATTATTTATTTCCATTTTAAAAACAAAACCACAAACGTTCCAACTCCTTGGCCTTTTCCATAATTAACTAAACTTTAAAATATTTAATTGGTCGTGTTCTGAAATTGGAGATGATAAAGTGGTTTTTTTAAAAAAAGTAAATTATAGTACAAATTCTCTGTAGTTGAGGTACATATTTCTCTTGAAGTTTATTTTTATTAGCATCCTCTCCCTTGTCCTTTTTAAAAAAAAAAATTCTTACCTTCCAAGTTAAAAAATGGTAAATCCTGGGTAATTGGATAACTTGCAAGTATATGAAGTCAGATTTGATCCTAAGAACTCCTATCTTCAGGCCTAGCTCTTTATCCACTGAGTCACCTAGTTGCCTCTCATTAGAAGTCTCTTAAAAATAAGCAATGAATTTTCTGAAACGTCTATATCATGATAGGTACTTGGGTAAGCTGACTAATTGAAACGGTAATAGCTGAATTTTGAATTTATACTGAATAACTATGCAGGTACTGGAAGGAAATCTTATTTGGCACAAAATCCATGCCAGCCTTCTGAACTTGAATTTCTGGCCTGTTACACCCTTTAAAACTTTTTTATTTGGTTACATTTAAATATTCTGGATCTTAATTGTTTTCAGCTTCTATTTTTAAAGCCAGGTGTTGATTTTGTTGGATTAGTTTAGTTTATCTCCTTCCAAAATAATCTAAAGTTAGACTTAATTTGAAATATATAAAAAGCTTGAAAAAAGCATGTTGTCAATGAGATAGTTGGAGCCTCTTGAGCCCTACAGATACCCCCACCTCAACCTACCCCATATAACCTCCCCCACCCCATTCCCCAGCAGGAACTCAGTGGCAGGATGCTGGCATTGGTGCCATGATCTTGAGTTCTTGATAGAAGAATTGATGCATTTGCAAATCTTGTTGGTGTGCTCAGGTTTCCTTTTCCTTATGAAGAAAAGATAGCATTTTTGTTTGGTTGTGAGACTTGCTTTTTAGATAACTTGGGAGAGTTTTGGTTTAGTTTTTCTTTTTCTGGTTTCTATCTTAGTGTGGATTTTTGTTGGGGGTGGGGTTTTTGGAGGCTTTTAGACTTTGCCACTGTGGTTCACTTGTTGTTAGAATAGCTGGACTGCCCCAACCCTACATAATGGGGCAAGGTCCTTAATATTTTAATTTAAGGTCCTCCCCTCATTTTGGTAACTTTAACTTCCTTAGGAAAATCAGTCGCCTTTCTGCCCCATGCTGAGGTCAAACGTGCCCTAGAACAGGAAGCGCAGATGCAAAACCCTGCAGCAAAGTCAGCCTCACTGCATAGGCTCTCTCCGAGAGAAGTCAGTAAAGCATCTCCACAGCCTGATAGGAGTGCCGCTCGCTCTAGTGTCCCACCAGGTAAATATTGCTTGTGTGCACAGTGGTTGACAGCAAGTTGCCTTCAGTTTTCAGACCATCCTACAGAAGAATTTCATTTATTGAGACAGGATGTGTTTTGCCCTTCTGGGATGACGTCTTTCCTCTCTTGGAGTCTTGTTGTGAGTGGATGTAGAATTGAGTTTGAAGTTCCCCTGGCTGTCTTCATGATGGTCACAAAGTTGACCTTTCCTTGAAGCATTTGCAAACTTGGTGAAATCCTAAGTTATTTCAGGAGGTTTTCCAGTGTCTTTGTGGGAGCGAAAGTCATTGCCTTTTCTCAGGATATAAAGAGGAGGTGAATCTAGTTGTGCCACATTTTCATCCTGGATCTTCCCAAGAAGCATCCTTCTACTGTGACCTTAGCTGTGAAGTCCATAGTAGCGATGGAGGCTGACTGGAGAGAAAGGGGACAAAGTTGGATTCTGTTGTTCAGGGTCTGTAAAGAATAGGAGATGCTTAATAAATGAAGAGAGTCTGGATCATGGTTTGGCCTCTGAGGCTAGACGTTGCCATTTGAGACAAAGGTAGTTGTGCTTTACAGAATCACAGGTCCCACCAGTTGCCTAGATTCTGAAGGGAAAATAGTAACTCAGCAGACAGAGATGCACATAGGAAAAGGGGAAAATCATCCAGTACTCCAGCTACTTAACATATTTCACTTTGGGATCATGCCTTATTTTGTTTAATACATTTTAACAGACTTAAAAGTATCGATAGTGTTATAAAGCTTTACTTTTCCTTTAAAAGTCCTCCAGCCTGCGCCACATCAAGTGATTACGAGTCTCCCTGATGCAGCACGGCTTCCAGCAACAAGACCCACCAGGCCACCTCCTCCACTCATTCCTTCTTCCAAAACCACTGTGACTGCAGAAAAACCATCTTTCATTATGGGAGGTTCAATCTCACAGGTAAAAGGCTTTTTGGTTAGCCTGGTTATCTTCTCTGTTGAACACTGCCCTTTTTAAAAAAAAAATTTTTTTAAATACTAGTTAATTATACCTAGTAAGTGGTCACCTCCCCAACCAAGGACCCTCCAGAAACACCTTCTAGAGAATGTTATGTATTGCATGCCACAAAGAGAACCAGAGTGTCAGGAATCTCTAGATTGTAACTACCATTTATTCATTTAATAAACTTTTATTCAGCACTTCCTTGTTACCTTCATCAAAGAGACTGGGAAAATGCAAAGTTTAAATCTGACACAGTCTCTTCCCTTAAAGAATATAGATCCCAGTGGAGGATTAAAATAATGTATTAAAGTAGAAAATATTATAATTTTTAAATGCATTGATATGAGGTTTTAGGGAAATCAAGAAAGGCTTCATGTAGGAGGAAGCTTTTCAGTGATGAGTAGGAATTCAGGGTCTGTGCTAAGTGCTTTGTAATTCTTTCCTTTGATTCTCACAGCAACTCTAGCAGGTTAGTACTGTTCCTACTCCCATTTTACAGATGAGGAAATGGAGGTGAACACAGTTAAGTAACTTACTTATGGTTACATAGCTAGTAAGCATTTGGGTCCAGATTTATATTCAAGTTTTCTTGACTTGGAGTTTGTCACTCTATCCAGTGCAATACCTAGCTGCCCTCCTTAGGTCATTGATGTGATGATGCAAGCTTTGGCAAGGATTATGGCAGTGGAAATAGAGAGGGGCAGGGTTTTGCATAAGACACATAGAGTTTTAGACTGAGGGGACTCTGTAAGAGAAGGGACACAAGAGCTGAAGAGGAGGAAAGAGTCCAATCTTAAACAAAAGCCTGCACAACACAAGGTAAGAGTGTATAGTTACACTTCTGCCTAAAGCAGTGAAAAGAGATGGCAGGATAAGTTTAGAGAAAAAATTATGTTCTGGAGCCTGGTGACTTGGAGGTGCCAGTGGGAAAACTACATGGAGATGTCCTGTTTCAGCTGTCTGAAGGAGAATAGTTTACATCGTCATTGAGACTTTTTCTCATGCATCGTGGTACAAATATTTTCAGTTATTCCAGCAGCTGACGTAATGCTGCTGATATATATTTTAAAGTGTGGACTTTGGACTAGATGACCTCTATGGGCACTTCTAGTTCTGTCTTTGCTTCAATAATTCCCAGTGTATCAACATAATTTGTTTATAGAAACATTCTTTTAGGACATGGCTACCAAGTCTGTTTTCACTTGTGGGTAATTACACTAATTTCAAAGAAGGATCATCTCTTTTTTTAAGCCCTAATAATGAGAGCTTCTCCCTCATAGATACTCAGAATTGTAGGGAACACAGCATCAAGAGCTTCCTTTTTAGAAATATGTCTTTTAACTAGAAGCCTGCAAGGTAGCACCAAGTCTTCATTTGGTCTTTGTACTTTCAGGGAACCCCAGGCACCTATTTAACCTCTCATTGCCAAGCTTCTTACACACCAGAGCCAGCAAAGCCTTCAGTTGGGTCAATATCTCTTGGATTGCCTCGACAACAGGAACCAACCAAGCCTGGTAAGCATCCCAGGGCACCTAGCTTTGACCCCCGGCAAAGAGTACCCCTGCCTTGCCCCTGGAGTCATGACCTCTCTCTCTTTTTTTTGTTTTTGTTTTTGTTTTGATCAGCTGGCTCCTTGCCCTATATCAAGCAGGAGGAATTCTCACCCCGAGGTCAGGCCTCCCAACCTGAGGGCTTGTTGGTCAGAGCCCAGCATGAAGGTGTTGTCCGAGGTAATACTTGTCAGGATGGGATGGGTGGAAAAATAGGATTCTTTCAGGAAGATGAGAGAAGTAACTCTGGGGAAGTAAATGAATGAGGGCAGTTCATGCCACTGTTGAACTTTCCATTTGGAAATATATAAATGATGGCATTCATTTCTGTAATTCTGATTTTGTTTTTAACTTGGCTACTCTGGACTCCTATATTCCTTCATTATACAGATATATACTGAAGAATTCTCCTAAAGTCATTGTTAAAAACCCATCATGTTATGCGCCCAAGTTCCCATCAATTTGGTAGTTCGAGGTTATCAATAATGAACAGTTTGACCCAAGAGGATATCATTTTGCCTTTGATTTCATTTTGACTCAGGTACGACAGCAGCAATCCAAGAAGGAAGTATCACTCGAGGAACCCCAGCTAGCAAAGTTTCTGTTGAAAGCATCCCCTCCCTCCGGGGCTCAATCACTCAGGTAATTTTGCCTATTTCTAAGTGTCTAAAAGCTCTGGATTGCATAGCTATCTTTGTTTCCAAATAGAATTATTATGACCAACTCTCATTCATTTAGCTTTACAAGAATGATGAGCTCAATCTGTCAACAGTTGCCTGATGGCAGAGACAATAGCATGCTTGTGAATATTTTCAATGCATCCTACTATCAACTAAAGTGTGGGGGCTTGTTTGAAATTATTTTCTGGGATGTTGCAAACCTGTTTGCAAAAGAGGGAAGGGGACTCAATTCAAGTTCAGTTCAGTCCCACAAATATTATCTCCCTCTTTTGTGAAATGCATGGTGCTAAGCACAGGGGATACAGTTTTTTTGAGGGGGTGGATACTGTATGTAAAAAGTTAGTAGCAAATAGAAAATAATTTTGATAGAGAGGGCTAATAACTAAGGCAATTAGGAAAGACTTCAGGAAAGGATAACAGTGTGCGTTGTATTTGGCAGGATGCTCAGAATTTGAGGTAGAGGTGAGAAGAGTATTTTAGACATGGGGTGGGGGGCCCTTGGAACCAGCATAGAGGGCAGAGGTGGAATGCTGTGTCCTTAGAATATCTTTCAGCCTATTTGGACTAGAACTGAATAGACATTAAGAGTATTAAGAGGAAATAAGAGGGCCAACTAAGTAGTACAGTGGATAGAGCACCAGGCCTGGATTCAGGACCTGCGTTCAAATTGTCCTCAGATATATATTAGGTGTGTGATCTTGGGCAAATCACTTAACTCCCACTGCTTAGCCCTTGGTGCGCTTTGGCCTTAGAATTGATATTATTACAAATGGTAAGGACTTATTTTTTTAAAAGAGGAAATAAAAGTGGAATATGGATAGAAACCAAATTGTGAAGGACTTTAAATATTAGAGTAAAAATAGACATTTTTTCCCTAGAAGTGATAGTCATTGAAGATTTTTGAAGCTTGGGGTTGCCATGGTCAGGGTCTGTTTTTTGAATGTCTTGTTCAGTAGCCTTGAGGGGAATGTATGATGAAAGTTGAGACTGGAGGGAGAAGCAAAGTTAGGAGCCTAATCCAGGGTCCAGGTGAGATGTGATAAGGACTGGAACAAGAGCAGAGGTTAGGATAGGATCAGAAGGGACCAATACATGTGAGTGATTGGACATATCTAGGAAATCTATGAGATTTGACTTCAGAATCAGTGGAGCTGAAGGAAGCGGGAAGAATCAATAATGCCTTTGTCACAGACTATGGTGGCAAGCAGGGCTATAGGCATTACCAATTATAGACAGAAATGCAAGTTTTACACAGCCTCTCTAGAAGTTTTCCACTATGGGACTGATTCTGGAGGTTTATATGTACATCTAGAGGGAGAATTAAAAAGTGTATAAAAAGTACATTTTTTTTTGCTTTTGTTGTTTAAATGAAGGAACACAAACTTGGTACTTTTTGGTAAAAGAGGTGGAGACTTGGCCCAGACATTCTATAGATATATCCTAAGCACCAGAATGCAGGCTGTTTTCTTACAAATTATGACTTGGTTGGCTGAATTAATTGCAAACTGCTTACTACAAATTCTTTACTTTTTTTAGTAATTTTTAGTCTAATTCCTTTATAAAATGTTAGTTTGATCTGAAGGTCTGAAATGAAAACTTCAAACCCAGTAGAGCAAAATTCTATTTGAGGAAATTTGAGAAGCAATGTACTCAGAGCCTGGCACTGCAGGGCTTTTAATCTGCCTGTGGATTTCTGTGTCCTTAGTTATTCTTAGCTAGAGAGTGGGTTTTTACATGATTTTCATTGTTAGGATTGAGAAAATAATGAACAAACTCCTAGCTCTCTCTCTCATCCTCACTTTCTAAATCCATTTTCATATATTCTTTGCCTCCCCTAAGATAAACAACAGCCAAGATAGGAAATGCCTATTTTCCTTTTTAGCTCTATCTTAGTGCTGACAATTACTGTTTAGAAGACAGTAACTAAAATTGAGACGGGCTCATGTGCTCATTTCCCACTGGCCTCCCTAATAGAGAGGAGTGGGATGGACAATGGTTCTGGCATTCAGGGAGACTGAGATTCACTCAGGCTGTGTGACTGTGGCCTTGTTACTCCCCCTCAGTAGTACCCCAGGCAATTTCCCAGAACTCTGGCTTACAAAATCTTCAACATGCTGAGTGGAAATTCAGAGGACCAGACTCCAAACATAAATGTCCACAATGGACATGTAATATGAACACCTGTTACAATTCATGTGTGTTTATGTGTTTACTCAAACATTAAAAGACATTTTTCTTATTAATCCAAGTAATCCAGAAACCTCCATAAACTTTTGGCATCATAAATGTATTAATTTATTTCACAAACATTCATTGAACCCTTGCCGTGTCCAAAGTATAGTGGGAAACCCACCCAAAAAAGATTATATTCCTTGTCTTCAAGGAGCTTTCTAGCTAACAGGTATGATGGTGGGATTGACTATTTCTTATTTTGTTTGAAATTTTGTTAAAAAGTTTATCATTCTAAACACAGATAATCTTTCTGAGGTCCAAAGGACTTTGGAATATAAGATAGATAGAACATCCCACTTTTAAAGCATATCCTTTCTCTGCTGTGTACAGTTGTTAGCCCCTTCAAACAATAGGATTGATGATTTCCCTGCTATTATCTAAAGGGATCAGGAAAAGACTGAGAACTGGGCCTTTTGAAGCTTCTGGCTTGGAGGACTCCAGGGTAAGGAAGCTCTCTTCCTTATTGCAGCCCAGCCCCTCTTCTGCACACAGATCTCAGGACTGGTGTCAGTTGCCCAGTTCATTTATACAAGATTTGACCACGGGTCCTCCTGTCTCCAGGGCCAATTCTTTGTCTATTGCACCACTCTGCCTCTTGTTCTCTATGAAATATCCAGTTAAAATGCATTTAGGTTTATTCTGTTGTATGTAGATTGAAACTCAGGTTATCCATTCATGACATAATTGCCTTTATTTTGGGTCAGGGTACTCCAGCTCTGTCCCAGTCTGGCATACAAACAGAAACAGTGGTGAAGGGAGCAATTGCTAGACTCTCCATGGAAGATAATAGCCCTGAGAAGAGCCGAGAGGAAGCCATCTCCAAAGGCCACGTGATTTATGAAGGGAAGAGTGGACACATCTTGTCATATGACAGTAAGTACCAAAGATGAACTGTGTAGACCCATGACAACAATAATCCCATCCCAGGATCTCAGTAGGACAAGAGTCCTCAAATCTTTCCTGAAGAAGAGTCCCTTCTTGGCATCCCTCAGAAATGGTCCTCTAGTCTTGGGGAAAGATTCCCCTGGGGGAGGCAGCCCCTTCCCCTTGTAGTTATTTTGTAACTTGTTGGAAGCTTCTGCATACTTCTCTGCAGGGTATTCCTAGTGGCTCTGGGTCTGCCCTCCCTAGTAAAGCAAAACAGACCTCATTTACTTCTTTTTATGTACATCAGCCTTTCTGCTCTGTAAAAGTTCTCATGTCTGCTTTGGAGCCATCTCTTTAGGACTTTAACCCTCTTTCCTTGCATGGATGCTCTTAGGGCATGACTTGGAGACCTTTCTGCATGTCTGTCCATCCATCTCTGGATTCTCCAGTTTTTCAGTGACCTTGTTATTGCATGGTGTGCAAAATAACATCAATAATCATACTGGCTGGCTAGCATTTACAGAGGTTTGAAGTTTCCAAAGTGCTTGATATATCTTCTTTGCTTTGCTTTTTGTTCACACCCAACCCGGTGTGGTAGGTGTTATTATTATCCTCATTCTGCAGATGAAGAAACAGGCTAAAGAAGTTAAATGATTTGCTCATAGTCACATAGCTAGCAAATGTCTTAAGGCAGTATTTAAATTCAGGTCATCCTAAGCTGCCTCCATTTAGACTTTAGGCTTGTGAGGCTGATTTTCCTTGACCTAAGCTTAAGACATGACTTTTATCCCTATTACATTCTATATTGTTAGATTTTGCTTGAAGCACTAGCCTGTCAGTATTTTGGGATCCTAACCCCATTATCCAAATGTTAGCTATTCTTTCCAGCTTTATAGTCACATACAGATTTGACAAGATGCCATCTTTACCTTTAAATCAACAGTCAAGGGCCAAGCACTGACTCTTGAACTACTCAAAACCTTCCCAGTTGAGATTGAACCATGCTTATTAGCCATGCTTCGTGTACTTGGCTTTTGCATTAATTCTCCATTACCTGCCCTTGCTTCTATCTTCTGTATATGTTATAGGAATGTCTGAGTCAGTGAATCCTCCAGACAACCACGTAGGCCTATTTTTAAAGAGCTTCTCCTTTGCCTTTTCATTAAAATAGTTTATTCTTTGGAATTTCTTTCTTGATGCTTTCCTGTCTCCCCTGAGCTAACTTTCTTTTTTGAAAAGGCTAACTATCTATTCCATCTCTCCCTCCTACCATGTCACATTCTCTTAATGTTCTACCTCTTTGACCACAGGTCTAGGTTCACCTCAGCTCCCTGTCTTCCCAGTCTTTTTCATTTCCCCCATTGAAATACTTTTGGTTTTATCTGGAAGACTTATTTAATGGTGTTGCCTTTTTAAAGAAAGGTTTATGTTTGATGGAGGCATGATTTCACCTGTTCTTGACCAGGAGGTGTTTTTAAAGTTTAACTTTAAATCACACTTACAAATGAACAAAAGCTTGTATTTTCTTAAAATTATTTGTAAATATCTCTTTTCTATAGAATAGCCAGACGCAGTATAAAGAGCAGTAAAATTGAAATTGGGATGCACCTATCCATATAATCTTGGAAAACCAGACATAATGTATCATCTTCCTCAGATATAAAGACAATCTTGAAATTTTTAAGCACCTCTAATAAAGCCCATGCATAGACAAACTTTTTTCATTTGACAAGCAGGATTTCTCTTGATTGTATTGTTTGCTTATATTTGGAAAAAAGTTTTAGGCCCTTCAGAACAGGCATGTTTTATGACCAGTCATTTCTTTATCTTCAGAATGCTTTTTATATGTGAAATTCTGCTCCTCTGATCTGTATTATACAGTTCATAGCTCTGTGTTCTCACAGAACCTTTAACTAATGGCCAAACATGTTTCTCTGTCCTGTAGATATTAAGAATGCTCGAGAGGGAACCAGGAGTCCAAGGGCTGCTCATGAAATCGGTTTAAAAAGAAGCTATGATTCCATGGAAGGAAACATAAAACAGGGGATGTCAGTGAGGGAATCTCCTGTGTCAGCCCCATTGGAAGGTGAGATCTACATGTCACTCTTATAATTCATTTAAGAGCTTGATGTCTGTGCCAAGCAATAAACTGCTGACACATACTAAAAGTGCAAGTGATTATAAAGAAGTCTTGGTAGGTAATTTCCTGGAAACATCACTCTTAAAAGCTGTTGTCCATAAGGCTGTCTCATTAAATCCATTTGAGGTCAGTTGTGAAATTCAATTCCAGAAAAACTTGGGCACTGATAATGTAGACAGGGCACTATGCAGAGTGCTGAACGTTGTACCAAGACAGAAAAAAAAGTTGCTCCTACTATCAAGGCCTTGAGGAAGTAGTGCCCTGGGGCCTTGAGGAGATCTGTGCATGGTAGAGAAGGGAGCAAAAGCATTGCCACACAAGAATAGGCAATAAATAGAAGGTTCCATCAAAGGGCCAACTCCTGGAGCCCTAGGTGACTGGAGTGTTGAGTGTAACCAACAATTGGAAGTAAGCTGGGATGCAGGATGTTTATGAGAGGGTCCAAAATCTTTCTGCCAGGCTATGGAGTCTTTTAAGGAGACATCGAAGGCTTTTGAGCAGAGTCATCAGCCTTGGTCCAGGAGGAAGCTTCCAGGCACCATCTTTTCAAGGTTCCAAGTTCCTTCTTGTTGTAGTGATAGAGCATGCAGTAGGTTCTGGGACGTGGTGGTTGGTGTCAGTGTCTCTGCCTCCCCTCTAGCAAAGCCTTTCTACCAAGTGCCTGCTGGTGATAAAGGGCTAAAGGTAGTGATGGGAAGCTGAGGGTATTCACATATTTCAAGGGATATATCCAAAAGATATCCAAAAGAGCTTTTTCTTTCCCAAAGTCTCCACCTGCTGCAAATAGAAAACTTGGACCAATAGAGACAGAAAGCAGGGGCAGAACTCTTTCCTCTCAGAAAAATGCTAGGGAGCAAAAGGAAGAGGTTTTTGTTCATGTGATCAAGAGGCACGATTCAGTCCTCTTCATTTACATTCTGGAAAACTGAGAACTATGGAAGCCAAGCCATTTACTCAGGATTTGAACTCTGCCTCACTGATAAGTATGATTTCCTCTTCAGTTGGATCTACAGCTCTGAGGATTATTTTGTAGTTGATAGTGTGGATGAGAGAGATACGAAATAAATTGCAAAGATGGGATGTTACAGTGAAATCTCATGCAAGAAGAACTTTGACTGCTGATGGGGGGTGGGATTAGAATCTCCAGCTAAGAAAAGCAGGTGAACAGTTGGGAATATATCTTACTCTTTTTGGTCTTCTGAACTGAGAGGGAAAGGAGCAAATCTCACTGATTTTATCTGGGTACAAATCCCTCATTGATCTGAAGAGACCCAGATTAACTGTCTTTCTTTATAAGTGGTAGATAGAGACTCTTTCCCTTTGATGGAAGGCAAAAGCCTATTCACCCCAAAGATTTCCTTCAAAAACTATATCTCTTGTCTCAGGAAAATACATCAATCTGACTACACAAAGATCTTAAGGTCTTCTGGGACTTAGGTCCCTAGACCTGAGTTTCAACCCCTTGAAGAAACTTTAGGGTGGAAAATAGATTAGGGACTTCCTGTTTCCCTCTTCCCTAACCAACCATTCGAAACCTATCAACTAATAAATAGATCTTATAATTTATAGAAGAATTAGACATCTTTTCTTCAATGTACTAAGGGGAACTGTAATAGAAGAGAATCATCTCTTCTATTACAGAACACAGATAACACTCATCCAAAGAAGAGAACAGAAACCAGAGATTGAAGGGGATTTCCTCTTACCTCTCAGTTCTGGACATAAATTAACTTAAATTTCTCTGGGACAGCTCTGCCTGTGAGGGAAGTGGTGATTCTCTTTATTTGTTTCCTCCCTCTCAGTTACCTGTCAAACTTTGGTTCCTGATCCCCTGCTAGTACAGTACTAGTAGTCTCTCGGTAACCGAGAATGACAATTGTCTTTGTGCGCTTTCATCTATGATAGATGAGTGTGCACAAAGACGCTTGTACGTGAAGGAGATTTAAGTGGAAAAGTCGATGCACAGAGACAGTCCCACTCTCTCGGTGTTGGAAACCTGGGTCCAGTGGCACAAAAAGTCGTTACACCTGGAGACTTCCTCAGCTGTAATGGATGGTCGTGTACAGTAGTCCCTCAAAATTGTAGTCAGGCAGCAACCATTTATTAAATACTCACTGTTTACCACATGCTATGCTAAAAATCCTGAGATTCTGTTGGGAACACCAACAGCTACATATATAACCAATGTAGAATGAACAGGTACAAAGTAGCCAAACACCCAAGGCTGTGTGGGAGGAAGACCATGAACTGTGGGGAGGCCAAAATCAAGGCACAGAAGGAAGAAGGAAGGGAGTACCTACCTTGTAGGAAGAACAGAGAGATGACCAGCTTGGCTGGATTGCAGATAATGTCCCACGAGGAAGGCACTTCAGCGTGAGCAGCGAAATCTGTTTTGTGTTGGAGACCCCAGAGAGCCCCGGGAGTTGGCTGAGTAGCTGAATGACACGGTCAGATCAACACGTAAGGAAAGTCACTTTGACAGCTGAGTGGAGGAGATAGCCTCAAGTAGGGAAGAGACTAGAGGCGATCAGTTAGGTGGTTGCAGTAAATCAGGCAAGAATTGATGAGGCCCTGAACTAATATGGTAGCTGTGTAATTAGAGAGGAGATGGCACAAGAGACATTGTGGAGGCAGGAATGGCAAGGTGTGGCAACTCCTTTGCTGGGTGGGGTAAAGAAGAATGCAGAGTTGAGAAAATCCCGAGTTCATAAACCTGTGAGCCTAGAAGGATATAAGTACTTTGGATAGCACTGGGGAAGCTTGAGGGAGGGGTAGTTCTGAGTGGAATGACAATGAGTTCAGTTTTGGACATGTTAGGTTTGAGATGCTTCCAGGACAGCCAACTTAAAATCTTCGTCAGTGAAGTGGTGCTGAGGTTTTGGGAAGAATGGGGGCCTTCTTTGAAACTGAATCATCTGCATATATATAGATGACTGTTAAAACCCATGGGAATTTCTCAGGTTCCTTATCAGGCAGAAGGAAAAAGGAACAGGGTCTATCAAAGACTGAACTTTGAGGAATCCCTGCACTCAAGAGGGCTTGATTTGCCTTTTATTTCCCCTTTTTGGGCAACCTTTGCATATTTCTTAGGTTATTTTTTCCACTCTCAATAAACTTGGGCGGTTGTTGTTTGTTTTGTCCTTGTTCTCATATTTCCTTTCCCTACCCTTTCAGGGTCTTAACTTCAAATATAACTTTCCTTTTTGCTCTTGACCTAAACTAGTTCTTAGCCTTAGCCATTTTATATTTAAGCATCTATTTAACTTTTGACATATAATGGGTCTGTATTGTGAACCCTCACATGTTACTGCTATTCATTCTAACATGAAAGACATTTTTAAAATGTTCATTGTATGAGATATAGTAAATATTTGTGAGTTCTCAGGTTTACTCATTATATTTGATTGTCTGCTTTTTGAAAGGGTTGATATGCCGTGCTCTGCCCAGGGGGAGCCCTCATTCTGATCTTAAAGAGAGAACAGTTTTGTCTGGTTCTATAATGCAAGGTAAATTAATCATTTTCTTAACTGTATATTTCTTTCCCTTTTGTTGACACAGATGGTTTATTTGACATTACGTGTATGAAGCCTGCCCTTTGGGGATTAGTTTACTGTTAGATTCTTATGAGATTTAAGTCTTAATTAAAATTTTTTTGGTAGATGTGACTTATTTGAAATTTTATAGGCTCTAGGATACCTAGGTAGTACAGTGGATAAAGTGCCATGAAGTCAGGAGAATCTGGGTTCAAATTTAATCTCAAATACTTCCTAGCTTTGTGGCCCTGGGCAAGTCACTTAACCCTGATTGCCTAGTCCTTGTCATACTTTTGTCTTAGAATTGATATTAACACAGAAGGTAAGGCATTTGAAAAGAAAGTAAGAAAGGGGGCAGCTGAGTAGTTCAGTGGATAGAGAGCCAGGCCCAGAGATGGGAGGTTCTGGGTTCAAATCTAGCGTCCAACACTTCCCAGCTGTGTGACCCTGGGCAAGTCACTTAACCCCCATTGCCTAGCCTTTACACCACTCTTCTGCCTTGGAACCAATACACAGTATTGATTCTAAGATAGAAGGTAAGAGTTAAAAAAAGAAGTAAGAAAGAAAATGTATAGGTGTGTATTCTTTTATATTTATAAATATTCTCAATAACTACTTTTTGGTAATAATTATACCTGTAACAATGCTTTAAAATGATGATCAACAACTTTTGATCTGGAAAAGCACCTTAAATATAATCTGATCCATCTTTCTCATTTGATGAGTGAACTAATGAAGTCTTGAAGAGTTCATGACTTTTCCATGATGACCCATATAGTTACTGATGGAGCTGGGACTAGAACTCAGATCTCTTGACTGCCAGTCAAATACTGTTTTCAGTCAATCCTCTTTCAGTTCTAAGGAATTGCATTCCTGACATGTGCAGGGTCATTAAGGTAGGAAGTATTGCTCTAATGGCGTTGGCTAAGCACTTGTTTAATTTTTTCTTTGGAAGGTACACCAAGAGCCACAACTGAAAGCTTTGAAGAAGGCCTTAAATATTCCAAGCAGATTAAAAGAGAGAGTCCTCCCATCCGAGCATTTGAAGGAGCTATAACAAAAGGAAAGCCCTATGATGGAGTCACCACCATCAAAGAAATGGGACGTTCAATTCATGAAATTCCAAGACAAGATCTTTTAAGTCAGGAAAGCCGAAAAACTCCAGAAGTCATCCAGAGCACCAGGCCCATCATTGAAGGTTCCATTTCTCAGGTAATAAAGGTATAGACGTTAGGCCTAAGCTTTGCATTTAGCAGTTCCGCTTGGAGAGAAGATGTCAGATTTGGTTCTGGAAGAGACCTTAGACATCATTTAGTCCTGCCCCAGCATTTTTAATGAAGGTTTTGCTACAGAAGCAATGGCCAGAGACAGGACCTGAACCTAGATTTTGTGACCTTAAATCCCGCATACTTTCAACCACACAATGCATTTTTGTTCCATGTTTCCATAAAAACCTCATAAATGAAGACCCAGTGCTTATAGAGCTTTATGACATTTTTTTGAAGGGGTTGGGGTTGGGACAAGAATATAAACACAGAAGCTATCATCAGAGTAAAAATTATTTTGTTTGGAGCTTGTAGTGTTTTTTATTCAGAACAAGGAGATTTAATCGGATGGTTCATGTCAAATACCTGAAACAGTAAAAACAGTTTTGTTTTGTTACTTAAATCTTTTTTGTACCCTGGGAAAAATATTTATGGTACTTGTTTTTCTCTTTTTAGGGTACACCTATAAAATATGAAAGTAGCTCTGGTCAATCTGCTATTAAACATAATGTCAAGTCCCTAATCACAGGCCCCAGTAAACTCCCTCGTGGATTATCTCAGTTGGAAATGGTTCCCGAGAACATCAAAGTGGTTGAACGTGGAAAATATGAAGATGTCAAAGCTGGAGAACCAATCCGTTCCCGGCATACATCAGTTGTTAGCTCAGGGCCCTCTGTTCTAAGGTCAACACTTCATGAACCTCCCAAAGCACAACTGAGTCCTGGGATTTATGACGACACCAGTGCAAGGAGAACACCTGTGAATTATCAGAGCACCATGTCCAGAGGTTCCCCCATGATGAACAGAACTTCTGAAGGTATGCATCTTTTGTAGCTTTGTCTCATTCTCCTCCTGGAACTTTATGCCTGTCACATTTCAGGGCTGTCCTTTTTCAAGTTAGAATCTAAATGATCATGAATCCAAAATGGATGTGAAAAAGAAACTCAGTTTCGATGTGTGTAACCACATTTCTCTCTTAGTCACCAGAAGGCAAACACATGTGAATTAGTACAATGTGAAATGAGTGCTAACAAACAGTCACCTTGTTGGCACAGTGTTAGAGTGGCCACCTAGATACGAAAGGAAGTAAGCAGGTATGGCTAAGGAGGCTTCTGAGAGAGCTGCCTTCCTAGTCCTCTGTGACCCGCAGCCCCCAACCCTGACCCATTGTTGCTTACTAGCTTGGCCAGGCCTTTTTTCCTTCCCCGAAATGAACTTAAAGTCCTTAAATATACACTCCTTATGGCACTAACCCCAAAGCCAAATGGGTGGGGTTCCATTTCTGTTCATACATTCCCTTGTAGTACTAATTTTATTTATATAAATGAGGAGAAAATATAGCATGAAATGTGACTTGCCCTATTTTCCCTGAGAATAGCACTGAGCCTCCCACCCACTAAAGCTGGCCTTCACTTTTCGGTTTGGTTTTAAAGGCAGCAAGACACATAGCACAGAGCCTGCTATATACCAGCCATGTAGCCATGTATTATGTGCAGAAGATATATAGAAAGACAAAAGACAGTCCTTATTCTCAAGGAGCTCCTGGTCTAATGGGGGAGTCAGCTTGCAAATAGTTATGTGACTCCAACTCTCAATTGTAGTCTATGTTGAAGATTAATAAGCAGTGAGCTTGAATGGGACAAATGTTGGTGTGGGATTAAGGAAGACAAAGGTGGAATTTTGTATTTAATATAAGGAGCTTTAGAAGATTTATCTAATTTTTTTGTTCACAAGAAAGTTTAAAGGGGGAAGAAAGTGAAAATAAGACTATGAGACTGTGTCAAACGACTGGAAGTAATAAGGTCATTAAGGTTAAGATTATGGCTTGCAGGGGGAAAGGAGGAGTCCAAACTGAGAAGTCAGAAAATTGTTTTCATTGAGGAAAGAAATGGTGATGAGGATAATATTATTAATGATGGGAGTTAGATGATTAAATGGAGGCTTAATGGGAAAGGATGATCTGCAGCATCATATTGCTGACCGTTTCATTTCAAAATCAGTCAGCCAATAAACATTAACGACCTGATGACATAGTAGACAGAGCACTGGGCATGGAATTAGGAAGACTCATCTTTTAGAGTTTAAAATCCTGACTTAGACATTTCCTAGCTGTGTGATCCTGAGCAAGTCACTTAATCCTGTTTGCCTCCATTTCCTTATCTGTAAAATGAGCTAGAGAAGGAAATTACAAGCCATTGCAGTATATTTTCAAAAACACCCCAAATGGAGTCATAAAGAGTTAGACGTGATTGAAAAACAAGTCAACAAAGATCTAATATGTGCCAGGCACTGTGTTAAGTGTGGGGGATATAAAAAGTATAAAATGGGGCGTTTTTCTCAATTCCAAAAGGGGTCCTCCTTTCAGAATCTCATGTGTCCACCTACTTCATTGTAATTCAAATATTGAGTATCTCCTAAGGATAAGGTCTTGTATTCCCTGCCCTGCAAAAGGTACAAGGATGAGTCTACCATATTCCTAGCCTTTATTGAGTTTATAGAGACAGCCAAGCACACTAATCACTGTTTTCTCTACATTTGTACAGATTGAGTAGAAAATTATTTTCAGAGATGGAATTCTCATTTTAAAAATGATAAAATAGATGCATTCACCCAAATCCTTGATAAATTGCTCAGTTCCATAAATGCAAATTAGATCAACTGTCTTCATGGATGATGATCCTTTTCAGCTGCCGTTTCTTCTGGGAAGTCTGCAAATCATGAAAGGAAGTCCACACTTACTCCTACTCAAAGAGAAAGTGGACCATTACCGTCTAAGTCTCCAGTCCCAGGAGTGGATCCTGTCGTCACCCACAGCCCCTTTGATCCCCACCACAGAGGCAGTGCACCAGGGGAGGTCTATCGAAGCCACCTTCCTACACACCTGGATCCAGCGATGCCATTTCACAGGGCACTGGACCCTGGTGAGTGCTGTTTGGGGCAGTGATAGCTTACGATATTATTATTTAAAAGAAGAGAGAATACCTTTATAGGATGAGAGACACTTTCCCTCTCTTCTCCGCACCTCCATCCACTCCTTAAGAACCCAGAAGCTAGAACAGTCCTGTACTGCATGAGGAGCCTTTTAATGTCATCTGTTTATAGAGAAAATTTCCATGGCAACCAACATTTATAACATGCAGTAACAGAGATCTTTCCAAGGATAATTATTCTCTTAGAAGTTTTAGTGAAGTAAAAGTAACATTAACTACCAAAGCCCCCATAACTCTTGAATCTCATCTCTTGATATTACCCAGCCTATAGAGAGCTACTTTGGTGTTTGTGGTTCGGATTTATATTCTCTCCACTGACTCAGAACATCTGAAAACACATTTTCCAGGAAAACAACCCAAGGGCCAAAGACTTCCTCCTAGGCTACATAGATACCTTGACTTTTGCTTATGTTGCTTTCCTATTTAGTCAACTTCCTCTCTTTTTCAAATAAAATATGTGTGTCTGTTTTCCTTTTCAATTCATCAAGCATTATAATGGTAGTATACATGATCCCTGGGGTATGGAGACAAGAGAAGGAAAGTAATTCCTGCCCTTGAGGAGCTCACATTCCATTGAAATTATATGCATACAAGAAATAAATGCAAAGTAAAGACAGACTAAATACAAAATAATTTGAAAGGGGCATACCAATAGCCCCAAAGAGAATGTCATGGTTAGGGTTCATTGGGCCAATCAGTTTTCTTTAATTTGGTTTTGCATTCTTGCTATTATCACCTAAGTAAGCAGTCTAAATGCAAGCTTACAACTGCAGAGAGCAATTGATAACATTTTGAAAATGCCTCTAAGAACTTATAAACATTATATGAAAGCTATTTATCAGTGTTCTTAGGCTTTGGGGAAGCAAATTTTCAGTCATCTGGTGGATCATCTAATTTCTAGGAGTTAACTAGAAGGCAAGGTGTAAGCACAAACCAAGTCATCAGAAGAGGCAAATTATAGGTTTTTAGCCTATGGAGAAGAAATGCTTTATTTAGGGTTATGGTCTCTTCTATTTTCTTCCTCAAATCAAACATCTATGATCTGTGTTAGTTTATTATCCTTATGCAAAATTGGATCCTAAGTTTTTTAGGAAAAAAATGGGTTAGTCTTCACTGTGATCTTTTCCATATTATGCCGTGTGTGTGCCCTGTATCTAAATTTGGTCTGTGTTTTTGGTCTAATTGTTGATCAGCACAGATTAGATCTATTTCTCCCCTCCACCCAGCTGTCACCATGTCCATTCTGTTCACATGTGTAATTCATGATTAATTGTTCTCCAGCTAGTCTTTCTTGCCCCAAGAATGACAAAGATGACTATTTATAGTATATTTATGCAAAGAAAAATATGCCATTCTGATCCAGTGTTATCATGAATCTGATGGGACAGAATTAAATCTCTTGAAAAGTATGGTCTAGGAGGTTCTTTGGAAGAACATTATAATTACACTATTTAGAAATGTTTGGAAATGAAAACTGGAGAATTCTCTTAGATGTTATTAGAACTACTGGAAAAAATGATTAATTTTAACCATTCCATACCTCTCCAATACCCAACTAGCTGGTTAGAGGTAGTACACGTATGTGGCACAAGGAATTGTTCTTACTTATCATAGTTTGCCAATAGCAGTAGAACTTCTTAAGGCTATTTGGGGGCCTTCTCCAGAGACTGAACTTTCTCTCTCTTCTACAGCAGCTGCTGCATACCTGTTCCAGAGACAACTTTCCCCAACACCAGGTTACCCAAGTCAGTATCAGCTTTATGCAATGGAAAACACAAGGCAGACAATTCTAAATGATTATATTACCTCACAACAGATGCAAGTTAATTTGCGCCCTGATGTAGCCAGAGGACTCTCCCCACGAGAGCAACAATTAGGTCTCCCATATCCTGCCACTAGAGGTATGTTTCTCTTGTTTCCTCCAAGCAGAATTTCTCTCAAACGTGTTAGGGTAGACTTTGGTATGGTTTTTGCCGAGACCGCCGTCCCATGGAGCTTTCGTTGGCTTCCCAAATCCATGAAGCCCATGTGGTGCTCAGTGTATAATAATGTCATTCATGTGACTAGATAGTACTTAAGAGTTTGCAGAGCACTTTCTTCTGAAGCTGAAGAGGCTTGGAAATGTTAGATCATTTGCCAAGAACACATATCTGGAGAGGTTGAATCTTAAGCTCAACACTTTTGACTACCCTACTCCATTGCATTTTATTCTCCCAGGCTTCACTCAGGCTGCACGAACTCAATAATGAGCTCCAAAAGGGTAACTTCTCCAATTTTCATGACATGGTCTTTAGAGCCAACCTTTTGCCAGCTTCTTCGTGGGACTCCGAGAATTGTAGATTCCTAGGAAGTTCCTGTTATGTTGGTGAATGAGCTGGAAAATTAATGGGGTACGGTCTACCCAGTTGACATTTGTTCCACATGTCTGCTGAGAGGCAGAGCAGGTAGAGGGATAACAGCAAAGAGTTGGTGACTTGGGAAATATCAGAAGCCCGCACCCCTGCTATTAGGCATAAGAAAACAAGGGCTACCTTCCTCATTTCAATTTGTTACTCTTTCTTACAGGAATCATTGACTTGACCAATATGCCTCCCACCATCTTGGTGCCTCATCCTGGGGGAACAAGTACTCCTCCAATGGAGCGAATCACTTACATACCAGGTACCCAGCTGACCTTCCCTCCTAGACCTTACAATCCTGCTTCAATGTCTCCAGGTGAGTAAGAGTCCTTCATCTTCCTTATTGTTAATAGGAGAGTTGCCTAGTGATTTTGTACCAGTGTCCTATGAGAAATTTTTCTCTGTTTCTTCATGAGCATAAATTTAGAACTGGAGGATGCCCTAGTATTCATCTAATCCAGATTCCTCATTTTAGACAGGAGGCAACTAAGGCCCAGGGAAGGTTCAGTGATATCCAAGGTCATCCTGACACAGAGTATCAGAGCTGGCATTTGAATTCAGTTCTCTTCCTTCTCTTCCTTCCCTCTTATTTCCAGGTCTTTCTGACTGCTGTGGCACTATTTAGCACTGTTTTTTAGCTAGCCACAACAAGCTGATATTTCTTGGTTGTTGGTGGACCTGTGCCTTGGAGAAATTTTGCAAAATCATTGTATTCATCAGCATTTTCATCTGAACTCCTTTAATGATAAGCTCTAGGCATAGTTTTCAAATCTAGAAATTTTTGTAAAAGTTTTACTCATTTGAAAATTGAAGTTTTGAGGCTGTACCTTATGGGAGTGTGGAAGCCAAAGGATTTGTGTGTTTTACAGGCCACCCTTCACATCTGGCTGCATCTGCTGCTGCTGCAAATGTGGAGAGAGAACGTGAGCGAGAAAGAGAGAGGGAGAAGGAGCGAGAGCGGGAGAGGGAAAGAGAGAGGGAGAGAGAGCGGGAGAGAGAACGAATGGCTACTGTCTCTTCAGAGTTATACCTTCGTCAAGGTAAGAGATGGAAGGTGTCAAATTCATTTTCTATTTTATTGTTAGATGGTAGAGGCAAGGTCATTTTTATGGAACCTAAGATAAGTTTCCCAAAGTGAATTTGGGAATCTTAAAACCATTGATAGTACTGGCCAATCTTTTGATGCTAACAAACATCTGTAGACTCTTAAGAGGTGAGCTAGAAGTGTAGAATATGAGAGTTGAAAATCACTCATTTAGTTTTCGCATTTCTTGGAGCAGAAAGTTCTTACTCTGTGAGCTGTTAGTCCCATGGGTAGATTTCAGGACATTCATGAACTTGTTGGGGGTGAGGGTAGGGATTTACACCTTTATTTTCACTTCTAATTGAAGTCTAGCATTTCTTCCAATTATTTAAAAATCTTATCCTGAAAAGGGTTCCATAGGCTTTGCCAGCCTGCTGAAAGAGGCCATGACACAGATTTAGGATCTCCTGTCACAGGAGGACTGTGAGGAGGACTCACCACAGAACTTAATTGAAGACTCCAGACCTGAAACCAGTGCTCCAGACTCAGGCATTCTTTTCATTATACCAAGGTGTAAGATTTAACTCATATACCTTGGTAGTTGTCAAGTAATAAGATTTTTATTTCCTTTTGAAATTTTTAATATGAGATTATGGTTGTTAAAAAAATTCATTACCTGCAATAGTTTTTCTTAAAGAAAGCAAAATTATTTTTATCCCCGTGTCTCCAATCCATATTGCATATTCTGAACCCCCAAGTGGTCTTTGGCCAGATTAGTGTGGCCAGTGTTGTCCTGCTCTGAGATGCCCATTGATCCTTTTATCATTGGGGTGGACAGGCACTTACTTAATTGGTGTTCCAGAAAGTGCAAAAGACTTTTTGTTTTTGTTTTTTCTCATTCCAGAAAAGAGAAACCAATCTTTTGTTTTCATTCTAATTATTGTTTTATAGAATTGTCCATTAATAATAGATATTGAATGTAACTGGATGAAAGAATGACAAAACATTTGTTAATCACTTATTGTGTGCTTCATATACCTCCCTGTGCTGAGGACTGAAGATACAGCGACAAAGGCAAAAACAGTCCTTGCCCTTAAGCTTCCATTCCAAAGGAGGAGTCAAAGCACAAAGGCATGGTGTGATGGTAGAGGGGAGCACATTGGTCTTAGAAAGTTGTGGGGAAAATGAGTTGGTAGCCAAGGCAGGTGAATTGGCCAGAGAGGAGATGATTGAAAAATAAGGTTAGGATTAACTGTGGTGCCTGAGGCTTTCCCAAAAGGCTTTCAGAACAGTACTAATTCAGCACATTCGGAACCCCAGGACTGTCAGGCAGTTTGTGTGGGTAATGGCAGGAAGGTAGGGAGTAACATGATTGGATGCTCCTTTTTTCTCTGTTCTGAGGCTGCTTGTTTTTTGAATAATCAGAACTTGAAGTTGTCACACAAAAGACAGCCAAGAAGAGGATAGTCACCCCCCCCCCCCCCCCCCAATGGCTTCCTTCTTCCTCTTAACACTGACAACATGGGGGAGCTTCTAGGCCTCCTGTTCCCTCTCACTATACTAATTTCCGTCTGACTGTTGCAGGTTCTGAGCAGCCTGGAAGGCCTGGCAGCCATGGCTACGTCCGCTCCCCTTCCCCCTCAGTGAGGACACAAGAAAATATTCTACAGCAAAGATCCACGATTTTCCAAGGACCCAACGGAACCAGCGTCATCACCCCCTTGGATCCTGCTGCCCAGCTGCGCATCATGTAGGTTCCGCGTACATCTCTTACCAAGGAATAGATTTTCGCTCCTGCTCACCTTTTTGGATGGGTTAAAACTGAATGTATTTATGACCTAAAAACCTGCTTCTCTTCTACAAGTGTTGACTTTTGGGTGGTGAATCCATGGTCTCGGTGCTGCTCTCAGTGAATAGGCCCATCCTTCCTAGGTGCCTTCAGTCCCTACAAGCAGTCACAGCTGAAATCCTTGGCTTTCCGGTTTTTCAATTCATTGTCATTGTCAGGAATTATAAGACTTCACACTGACATTGTTTCTTAGTTTACCAAGTACTTTGACTCCCTCATCGCATGTAAGCTTCACAGCAGCCCCATGAGCTAGGCAGGGCCCACGGACGTCACGGAGGTGTCCGTGGTGGACACCGAGGCGAAGGGCAGTGAAGCAGTAGAGTGGGCATTGGAGCGCCTGTTTTCCGACTGTCTCCAGTTTTCTTTCCTCTCCACCTGACGTGCCCTTTGATTTGTTGTCAATCATTTTTGATGTTACTTGTTTACAGGCAGCTGCCCCCTGGCGGGCCTTCCCTAACTCCAGGCTTACCTGCCTCCCGCTACAACACTGCTGCAGATGCCTTGGCTGCCCTGGTGGATGCAGCTGCTTCTGCCCCTCAGATGGAAGTGACCAAAGCAAAGGAGAGCAAGCATGAAACATCCAGGCTGGAGGAGAACTTGAGGGGCAGGTCAGCAATGGTTAGTGAGCAGCAGCAGCCGTCACCACTGGAGCAGAAAACCCTGGAGGGTGACAAGAGGTCTGCCCAGTGCCCGTACACCTCCTCGGCTTTCCCAAGCGGCAAGCCCCAGGGCCAGTCCTCTTCGATCGTCTATTCAGAGGCTGGGAAGGAGAAAGTCCCCCCTCCTAAATCTCGGTATGAGGAGGAGTTAAGGACGCTGGGGAAGACCACAATCACTGCGGCCAACTTCATTGACGTCATCATCACCAGGCAAATTGCCTCAGACAAGGACGCACGAGAACGTGGCTCTCAGAGCTCCGACTCTTCTAGTAGTTGTACGTATCTCGGGCTCAAGTTGCGAAGCCTTGGTGGTCAGTTTCTCGGCACCAGGCTGCTTAGAGCAGGCCTAGGGTTGAGGCCAGAGGCTTTCTGAATTGTGAGTTTGATGAGAAGAGGCTTGTGGCTTTAACCAAGGCAAGGAACGCACCAAAGAGCAATGGCTGGCACCACTGTCCTGGTCAGACACTTAGAGGCTCTCTAGGGAAGTGCTGACAGAGGCTTTGGGCCTCTTTATAGAGCCAGTGCCAGAGTCCCAAGTGAGACACTGGAAAGAACTAGGCAGGCGGGACACTATTTCACCTTCAGTGAGCTTTGGAATCATTTACGCAGTCAATTGCCTTTCTTTATGCACGTTAATGGAATAGAATAGGAGTCCATAATCCAGGCAATGCTTGGCCATATGTTAGATGTGTATGTACTTTGTTCATTTACATGTGTGCACACGTGTATAGATTGTTTTTTCCTCTATGGTCCTTGCTCTTCTAATTCTGTTTTGTTCAGGTAAATTCTTCTATCATAGTATACCTTGAACATTCATCAGTTAACATCAGGGAGAGTAGAGGACGAATAGTTCTCAGGGTAGAAGGTGTGACACTCACTACTGTGCACTGACATCTGACTTAAAGAATATTGCTCTTTTGGCTTCCTTTTTTCAATGCATTTATAATTCAAGTCTTAGGTTGAGCAAGACAGAGTTCCCTGGTTTCTCTTCTGTTGTCTTTGTATGTTGGCTTTTTTATGTGTGCGTAGATGGCTCAGGGGATAGAGAGCCAGGCCTAGAGTGGGGAGAACCTGGGTTCAGATCTGGCCTTCCTAAATTTTTCCTAACCTAAGCAAGTCATTTAACCCCATTTGCTGGTCCCTTGGCCTTTTTAGAGTTGTTACTAGCACAGAAAGTGAGGGTTTTTCAGTGTGGTTCTCTTTTGCATTTGGCTTTTTCTTTCTATGGTATCCACTGGACAGTGAAGAGGGTCCTGTGATTCCTTCTTCTACAGGTGAAATACACAACCCAGGCTTGGGAGAGCCCTGTGGCCAGGATGTAATATGGGATGGATAGATAGCAGGATCATCCCATCTGCCTTTGTCTAGTTGGCATGTGTGGCTGGCCTGGAATATGTAGCATACAAGGATGAGCAGCATGAGACAAACTGCTGGGGAGATTTCTCATAAGATAAAAACTCAGTCATACCATGGATGTGACCGTCCTCAAAAGAATGCATCTTAAAGAACTATGTGGCAAAGGGATGAAGGCCTGAGAGCTGGGGTGGGGGGGGTGGGGAGTAAGAAATGGGATGGGAATCATTCAAGGGAAGTCCTAAGAACTAAGTGTGACAGTTCAAGAAATAGGAGGATTTTGTCCTTTACCAGGTCATTGTACACACACTAAAATCATTTGTTTGAAGTTGGACTTTGCAACTCTTGCCTCTGATTTAGGATAGATTCAGAAGATAATGCTAATGTTGCCCTTTATTTTTTATTTCAAAAGTTTTTTTTTAAACCCATATCTTCTTAAAATCAATACTAAGTACTAGTTCCAAGGCAGAAGAGTGATAAGGGCTAAGCAGTTGAGGGTTAAGTGACTTGCCCATAGTCACACAACCAGGAAGTGTATGAGGCCAGATATGAACCTAGGATTCTCCTGTCTCTAGGCCTGGTGCTCTATCCATTAAGCCACCTAGCTGCCCTCTGCCCTTATTTATTTTTTTAATCTTGGACTCAATGTGTTATCTGCCCACTTCAGCATTTCCAACCTCTGAGAAAATTGAAAACAAGGAAGCGACATGTTACTGTTTCATGGAATTGTAGCTCCTTTGGTGTGTATAGAACCATGCCCTAAAGGTGTAGTCATGCTCTCTAGGGGGAATAATTGGGCATTGAAGACAGCAGTCGTTTTGGTTTTGTTATTTTATGATTTGGAAAGTTAAACACAGATCTTAGCAGATTCTCCTTCCACTAGCTCTCCATCTGTTTTTCTTGCCAAGAACTCCAGTTGGAGTTAAGGGCCATTTGTTTTCCTCAAAATATTCCCTCACATTTCCCTAAATTGCCTTGGCTTTTCTCAGTCATTTAGAATTTCTTTGAAGTGACTTCAGTAAGTCTCATTCCAGTTGTCTGCAAAAATACTTACAGGTGGTTCTTCACCAGTTGCTTTTGAAAAGTATCATGTCTACGAAACAGTTTGGGTGGCTTATAAATCTTTTTAAGGGATGTGAATCATCTGCATCATACCAAACCAACAGAATTAGGCAATCAGCTCTCGAGGCCTGTGCCTGCATTATCCAGTTCTAAAAAAGTGCACCACTGAGGCATCTTTCCCAGGATAGTCTCACTTCTTCTCTTGCCTGTTATTTGCCTATTTAAAGGACTCACAAAGTGGTGCCATGGTATTATCTATTCCTTGTGATTTGTAACATTGAGGAAACTATTAATTGTGGTAAAGACATCTTTAAAAATACAAATCAGTTGCTTTATTCTGGTTCCTTAATTAAGGGTCATCAATGAGGGAATGGAGGATTCTTCTTGTTTTTTCATTGAAATTTGTGGGCAGGTTGAAAATATTTTGCTCTGTTAAATTTTCAAGATGATTTGTTTTCAAATAAGATGCCTTCCCTTTCTTGAAGTGTCATCTCATCGATATGAACCACCTGGAGATGCTATTGAGGTGATAAGCCCTGCCAGTTCACCAGCACCACCCCAGGAAAAACTGCAGGCCTACCCGCAGGAGGCTGCTAAGACGACCCCAGCTGAAAGTAAGCCTTTTCTGAAGGCCTAGGCCCTTTGTGTTTATTGCCTGACCACCATCAAAAAGCATGAGCATTTGCCTATTATAAAGAAGAACAGAAAAAGAGAATTACCTATGAAACTGTGAATCAGCGGTGCTTACGGCTTGACTTTTTAAAGGATGGATCTTACGCCGACCAGTATACTTGTGTGTGTTGGACAGATGTTAGTATGTGCATGTGCTCTTCATTCTTAGCATTAGCTAAAAATGTTCAAATTGATGTTTCAGATTATTATGACCTTTCAGTAAAGTCTTTGCCTCTAAAAATCTTAGAGTTTTTAAAATCTTAGAATGAATCTGAATCCTTACATAGATTCACTTTTCCAAATAGCTACTTACTGAAGAAACTTTGGTTTCTCATTCTCTTTTGTGGATCGTCGACATTTTGATCCAAGAAAAGACAAGCATTGGTTGTTAGAGTGGACTGGGTGTCACTGCTCTGACCTTGAATCTATTCCCTTTCTGTTGTCGTCATCTTTCTGAAAGTGATGAAATGTTTAGGGCTTTTTCCCTCTTGAAAACGATTTTAAATGTGTTGTGAGTTATATGTCAAGTTCTTTGAAGAGACACCTCTGAAGTTAGCTTAATCTCTGATCCTTAGTGTTGGGAGAAAGTCCTCACTGAAAATCCCCTTGGTGTCACCCATCAGGTGATCCCAGTAGACAGTACGATGGATCGCTGCCTCGATACCGATCCCAACAGGAGTCTCCATCTCCACAGCCACAACTGCCACCACCACCAACTTCTTCCCAAGCAGAAGGAATGGGACAGGTTCCCCGGACCCATCGCCTCATCACCCTCGCCGACCATATCTGTGTAAGCTTCTCACTGTGCTTTCTGATGGGTTTGGTGTGTGTTCTGGTGTGTCCCTAAGGGGAGGTTCCAGCAAGGATGGCTCGAGTTTCTTGAGATCCCTTTTCTCTTTGTGGTCTCCATCCCCTTCCCATCCACCCCACCTGCTTTTTTTTTCTCCTCTAAATGCCAAATTCTTCTGTTAGAATGCATGGGTGTGCTACCGATGCTTAACCACCTCCTTCTTTCCCCATTAACAGCAAATTATTACACAAGATTTTGCTAGAAACCAAGTTGCCTCGCAGGCTTCCCAGCAGCCTCCCACTTCTACATTCCAGAATTCAGCATCTCCTTTAGTATCTACTCCTGGGAGGGCAAAAGCATCGAGCCGGTACAGTCCAGAAACCCAGCCTCAGGCTGTTCTTCATCCTCGGCCTGGCTCCAGGGTGTCTCCTGAGAATCTCTCTGATAAATCCAGGACAAGGTAAAGGATTTGCTATAAACTTGGTGCTGAACTGACTTCCCCATATTAAAAGTGATCGGCACCTATCAGCAAGTCTTTTTGGTGCCTGTCATCACACCCAAAGAGCACATCCATTTGTGGTTCTTTTTTTTTTTTTAATCCCATACCTTCTGTCTTGGAGTCAATACTGTGTATTGGCTCCAAGGCAGAAGAGAGGTAAGGGCTAGGCAATGGAGGTCAAGTGACTTGCCCAGGGTCACACAGCTGGGAAGTGTCTGAGGCCAGATTTGAACCTAGGACCTCCCATCTCTAGGCCTGGTTCTCAATCCACTGAGCTACCCGGCTGCCCCCTCATTTGTGGTTCTTATGGATCACAGAGATGATGATGATGAGTTAAATTGTTTTCTTTCATTTTGGCTCAGAGAGCTCAGAGAGGAGGATTCTACTCGGGTGCCTTTTCTCATCCCCTTTGTGGTGCTTATTCACACCTTGTTTTTGTTTTTTATTTTAAAGTATTCTTTATGTAGTCAGTGATGAGGAATGAGTATCTCTTAAGTAGAGGATAGAGTGACTGGTTAGTGTACACTAAGAAATGTGAAAGCTCCCGCCTCTCTAAAGGGACACTTTTGAGCATCCTGCCTTCTGAGTCCAGTTGAAATGTTAAATGGGCTGAGAAAGGCTTATTAACAACAGCAAATATTGGACTTCACAGTCAGAGTTTGGATGTTCCAGAGGAGCTCCATATCCCAGGAGATTCTGTTTCTGGGTAGGGGCAGCAGCCTGGATGAGAAGCTGCTTTCTAGGTGAATTTTCTCAAATCCCCCACCTCCCCGCCAAAATGTCCAAATTAGAGTAATTCTCTTTACCTTCCCAGTAGACAGAAGAAAATTTGGAATTAGACTCAAGGGAAGAGGGTAGTCAATGGATCATGAGCCATAGTGATCAGTGGAAAAGGCCTTCCAAGTGCTTCCATGGAGGCGCTAGCAAGGAGGACCTCATGGTGGAGGAGTGCAGGAATATCAGGAAGTTAGCCACTTTCAATCCTGAACATTCTAGGCCCGCTACTAGCTGCAAGAAGGCCCGTGTTGTCAGTTATTAGCTAATTCCCCCTAGCAACAGATTAGGCAGAAGACTGTTTTTGGACTGTGACATAGTAGTGGTTGTCCTGACTCCCAAGGCAGCAACAGATGAAGCGAGAGCTCGGAACCTGGTTTCACAGAGGGACGAGGCCTCCTTGGTGTCTTTGGCCACTTTCTGATGATGTGTATCTTATCCTCATAGGCCTGGAAAATCTCCAGAAAGAAGTCATGTCTCTTCAGAGCCCTATGAGCCAATCTCCCCACCTCAGGTTCCAGTCATCCATGAGAAGCAAGACAACATCCTGCTTCTCTCTCAGAGCGCAGTGCCTGCCGAACAGAGGTAGGCCCAGCGCGCTTGTGCCCGGCCCTGGCTGGGATGACCATCCGCGAGCGCGCTCTCCTGTCTACTCGGTGTCTCTCGCTGCCCACTCCTGGCACTGTCACTATGGGCTGCCCTTACCCTAGAGACTCACGCAGTCTGAGGAGTGGCGAGTTAATGCCAGTGAGAGGGCCCTGTGAACGGCTAGAAATGGCATGTTTTACACCCCCCGCTCGACCGTAAGCTTCGTGCGGTCACGCTCTCTCTTTCATCCTTTGTCTCCGCTGCCAATCCATTGCAGATAATCGACATTGAATGAAAAGAGAGGCTACTCATGTTTCTGACTCTAAGGATTGTATTTCATGATCGTTAGCCTCCAGAATACTTACATGGTTTTCTTGCTTTAAAAAGTCAGTATTCCTCCTTCTTTCTGAGTCTGACCAATCCTAGTCCTTTTTATAACTTAAAGAACTGAGCATAACTCTTCATACCAGAATAGAGCACTCCGTCTTCTTCCCCTTGTTCCTCCTCCGCCGCCCATCTCAGATTAGAATCTGGAGGTCTCGATTCAGCATGTCACTGGAGTTCTCTACCTTGGCCTGACATGAACCAAAATCATGTCAGTTCTTCAGGTATTCTGCTGATACCAAGGCACAGTGAAATTTCTATTTGCAAAGAGACTGAATCCTTCCTTTCTAATACTGTAGGGAATCTACTGGAGGGCCTGGTGGGATCATTTCTGTCCATACTAGCTAGCCCCAGTTTGGAGAATAGTCATATTATAGTGTTCTAGTTCACTCAGCATCTCTTGTGATGAGTGTATTTGTTTACTATGGATGATGTCATTTACACAAAGCTTGAATTCATATTGTATGTGAGTGGGTTTCAAGACCTTGAAAAGAATTTGTTGAATTAGAGCTCATTGTGTGACCTCAGGTGTTTATACTAGTATGAGCAGCGGCGCATGCTGAGTAAAAAGAGGTCTGGACTGGGAGGCAGACCAACTGGGTCAAAATCCTGGCAGTCCCCTAAGCCTGTGTAACTTTGTGCAGATCCCTTCCATCTAGAACTCTGTGACCCCGGTTAGAGCCCGAGACTAATCTGTGTCTTAGGAAGTGGTATGGGCTTTGGGTTGTTTTTGTAGATGGGAAGCTTTTGGGGGCCCACAACAGTAACAGCATCGCGGTCTTCCTCACAGGAATGATTCCCGCTCACCAGGAAGCATAAGCTACCTGCCTTCCTTCTTCACCAAGCTGGAAAACACTTCACCCATGGTGAAATCAAAGAAGCAGGAAATTTTTCGTAAGTTGAACTCCTCTGGTGGAGGTGACTCTGACATGGGTAAGTGGGACTTCTTTTATTAGCTGAAAACGAAAATATAGAACTCAAATGTACTAGTGGTGGCACTCTTGAAGTCACATTTTGCTTCTTATTTCAAAACACGCCAATAGCTTTTAGCATTTTGTAATTTAAAAAGAATTGCTAAATAAAAAATGACTGTTTATAATAATAATTAATGAAGGTGGAAATTTTTACCAATTGTTAGTACCCCAAGGGGTGCCTGTCATTAGAAATGGACACTCAAGGGGGAGAGTAGAAACTAAGACCCTTAAACAGTAAAGCTTTTGAGTACTTGTTATCTGTTTCAATGTGCTTGATTGGCTCCAGATAGTGAACTTGAATATTTGATGTTTAACTCCAGCAGCTGCTCAGCCAGGAACTGAAATCTTTAATCTGCCAGCAGTCACTACCTCAGGTAAGGCAATGACAAAAATTCATTCTTTTGGCTGAGGTTGTATATGGCACAGAGGGAAACATTGAATTTGAACTTGACCTAAGTTCAAATCTTGACTCTACTATTTACTACCATTTATTGTTGTCTTTTTGTATGTGTGTCTTTTATTTCTTATTTTCAATTCCAAGTGTTCTCCCTCTCTCTACCTCTCCCCACCCATTGAGAAGGCAAGAAATACAATGCTAATTATACATGTAAAATCATACAAAATGGATTTCTGCACTAGCCATGGTTTTACTCGCCCTTTTCATGCCCACTTTCCCCACCACAAAAAAAAAAAGGAGAGAGAGAAAGGGGCCCTCTTCCCTTTTCATTGATCTCTTTGGCATACAAATGTAGTCTCCATTGCTGGATCAGAGGGTATGCACAATTTTAGAGCCCTTTGGACATAGTTCCCAGAATGGTTGGATCAGTTCACAACACCATCAGCAGTGCATTAGTGATGCTGCTTTTCCATATCCCCTCTAGCATTTGTCATTTTCCTTTTCTGTTATGTTAGCCTCTCATAGGTCTGAGGTGGTGGCTTAGAATTGTTTTAATTTGCATATCTAATGATTAATGGTTTAGAACATTTTTATATGACTTTCAATAGTTTTGATTTTTTTCTCTGAAAATTACCCTTTTTCATATCTTTTGACCATCGTTTGAGAAACGGTGATTTTTATAAATTTGACTCAGTTCTCTATTTGAGAAATGAGACTTATCAGAGAAACTTGCTATAAAATTTTTTGCCCTAATATCCTGCTTATGTAATTTTGACTGCATTGCTTTTGTTTGTGCAAAAGTATATAATTTAACATAATCAAGAATTATCCATTTTACTTCTTATTCCAATAATATTCTACATGACTTAAGATAAATTATTTAGCCTTTCTGGGCCTGTTTCCTTATCTGTTCTCTGGGAAGGTCCAACTAGTTGACCTCATTCAGCTCATAGATATGGTCATAGGCTCCTCCTATTTGTGTGACCTTGGAAAGTCACCTGCTCTCTCTTAGCTTTAGTTATCACATATGTAAAATAAGAGGGTTAATTGGGCAAGGTAGTAATATTTTAAATTCTTTTTACTTCTAAATCACACGAACTTGGAATCATTGGATTTAGAAACTACACAGTTATCCATAAATTAGTCAGGTCATGGAAGTGAATTAACCAGGAATCGTTAGCTTAAAAGAATGGCACGTTTATTTACTTTTTTAATACTGACAATTGTATTTCAATCTAACTGGTTTCCTTTGTGGTTCTATGTATTTCACTTATGCATTTTAAAAGTTTGCCAAAGGGCTGTATGACACATAAAGTTAAGAACCCTTGGCATAAGGAAGCCAGAGGATTTAAGAAAAACAACATTAAATGTTGGTTTAGTTGTGATAAGGGTTCACAAAAATATCAGTGACCTCTTCACCAGCCAATTTTCATGAGTCTTGAGTTCTGTTACCAAATCTATTTCTCTTTTTATACTGTTCTCTTACTCTTAGCCCATCTTCTTATAATAATTAGACACTTGCATTGTTTTTTCTTCAGGCTCAATCAGTTCTAGAGGTCATTCTTTTGCGGATCCTGCCAGCAATCTGGGTCTAGAAGACATAATAAGGAAGGCACTCATGGGAAATTTTGATGACAAAGGAGAAGATCACGGAGTTGTCTTGGCACAACCTCTGGGAGTAGTATCAGGTGGTTCAAACCCATCCATGTTGGGCAATAGTGAAACACGACGAGAAGAAACAAACCCATCACCTAATTCTGGTAAAACTTTTTACAAACTGATTATATCCATGTAAGTTAGGATGGGTTTTCAGAAAATAGCAAACAAGTGACACTGGGAGATGAAGGAAGCCACCCATCTTTTCAGTGCAGGGAATAGAGAGCAAGCTCAGGGCTTTGTTATCAGCTCTACTAGCTGAGAAGCCCTATCTACCCCTAATTTAGCTGGAAGGTCAGGGGGGAAAAAGAGTTAGAAATAGGATCTACTCTTTCTACAATATCCATAGATGTTAAAGAAGGAATTTCTATTCCAGAGCTTTTGTGCCCCCAGTGAGGCAATTTTTTTGTTAAACAGTTTAAACAAATTTAAATTTTTCTGAGAAGAGATTGATTTGTATTTAGTTTGTGTGTGTCTGTGTATGCTTTTTAAACTTAGAATCCTGATATATCAAGTGACTTTTCTATAATCTGAATTTTTCTTGCAGGTGGGGGAGTTGGCAAACCGAAGCTAATTGGCAAGTCAAATAGTAGGAAGTCTAAATCTCCTATTCCTGGGCAGGGCTACTTAGGAACAGAGCGGCCTTCTTCAGTTTCATCTGTCCATTCAGAAGGAGATTATCACAGGCAGACACCTGTGTGGGCCTGGGAAGATAGGCCGTCTTCAACAGGTGAGGAACTTACTGAGTGCTAGAAAACAAAATGTCTAACAATTTGTATCAGTTTGGGCTACTGTTTTTTCAAGGCAGTCATTTTACAGCTTGAGAACTGTTCTCCACTATTCACTGTTTAATGCACAGATTACTTTTCAGCATAGAATCTAGGTATACAGAGCCACATTCTCAGTTTCTGATCTGGGTTTCTGTTGAGAGAGATAAGCAGGGATGGGTTGGGAAAGCGATTAGTCCAATCCCTTCTGTGGTTTCTGAAACTACTTGAGTCATTCATATCCACACAGTTAATAGCAAGTAAATGGCTGTTTTTTGGAGATAGGCTTAAACTTGTTTTGGGTATTTTTGTGATCTGGTGCAAATGAATCCTAATATCAAGTGTCCCTCCTGAGACAGTTATACCTCCAGCCTTTAAGCATTCCCCTTCATCCATGCCTTAGAGTTTTGAAGCATTAAATTCTACTCTGGTGCCTTGATTGTGATGCAGATTTGATCAGAGGTACTTGAAGGCTGTGCCCAGGAGACCTCAATTCAATTATCACATATTCTACTTGCCTTGTTGGAAAGACTTGAAAGAATAGTCTCAGCCAAAATGGTACACACTTTCTGAGGGTCGGCTTAGGGAAGTACAAGGAGTCTCATCACCAAGACACTGGCCACGTGGAATGGACTCTTTTTGGTCATGGCCACGTGTTAAACAAAGACAACTACAGAATGGCCTCTATTCTGTGCAGCCCTGCCTCTTCTACAGCAGTGGTACCAGAGTGGCTAGAAGGGAATAGAGTGGGAAAGAAATCGCCATTTTAAAACTTTAAACATCTAAATAACAAACTTAATATCATGATGGACAAGCATTTATACAGGGTTTGAAACATTACACAGTACTTTACATTGTATCTCATTTGATCATGATAACAGCCATGTGAAGAAGGTGCTATTAGTCCTCCCCATTTTACAGATGACAAAACTGAGGTGCAGAGTGTTTGAGTGATTTATCCAGAGTCACAGAGTTACCAGGGTCAAACTCAGGTCAGTGACATTAGAGGAACTCAGTTATATGTATCTTGCCCCTCATATAAACAAAACCAGAAGGCAAAAGAAAGATGTAGCGGATTGGCAAAATGACTCATCTTCTTGGAAAGGCAAAGAAAGAATTTGGCAGAGTTGGTTTTATCATTTTCTTAGGCTGCAAGTTTATGTCCTGGAGAGACCAATTCTTAAAATCCATTTTTCCTGAATACATTCAGCCAAGATACGCAGGTGCAGCTATAACCACCTACGTAGGAAGAAATAGTTAGCCACATCTGCTGAGTTTATCTCCTTTCTTGGTATCAGTTTCTATAGGATTCCCAGGAAGAACTTTATACCCTATCCCCATTCCAGTCTCCAGGATGAAGGACCAAGCACTATGTGCCATGCATCTCCATTACTCCCCTTTGGTCCCAGGGCCTGAGCAACGCAGAAAATCGGTACCTGAGACATTTTCCACTCCAGGGTCTTGGTCCTGGTGTGGCCACACAGGGAACATCCAAGTACGGGAATAGAAAACTATCATAGCCACTCCCCCAGGGTATGAATAACTAAAGCCAACAAATCTGGCACCAAAATGGACAGGAGGTCAGTATAAGTAGCTGCGAATTGTCCATGCACCAAGAGGCCAGCAGCTTGCTTCAACAACTGGTCACCAGATGCAGAAGCACTCAAAGACATCTTTTGGTCCAACCATCTACAGAAAACCCTCTCTGGAAGCAGAAGTTGAGGGTGTACAGATTCCCCTTGCTTGGAACTCGCCCTGTGGCCTGCAGAAAGGTCTTTCCTGCCTTTGGGTCGGCTTCCTGGTGCTGTAGGTCCCCTTCCTATGACCACTACTTCTCCTTCACAGAGACATCCACTTATTTGGCCAGTGAAAGTATATTCTCTGGCTCAGTGTGTAATGAAATTTCTCTGCCCATTCCTGACCTTTACCTGTCACTAGACAGGACTAAGTAGATAATTCACCTTCCTTCTTTTGTGACCCTTTTCTCCATTCCCACTCTACCCCACTTCTGTAGGATCAGAATTCGCTATCCACTCCATTGCCGAGCTCTCCTTGGATTTCAGGAAAATGATTACCTAAATCACCTAAGAGGAACAAAGATTAAGGAGACAGACATTGCCTTTGTAAGGGAATTAATTTTTTGAGTGAAAGGCAAAAAAACAACCCCAAACTGGGTTGGTATTATGAAATTTAGCCCATCCCAACATTTGGTGGGAGGGTTGGGAGGAGGGCAAGTTCCATCTACAGCATTATTCCAACTACCAAGAAACTATGGTGGTTGCAATGTGCTGATATGACCCCACTTGTATATATGGTCACCATTTCTCTGGCCTCAGCAAAGTCCTACCACCTGTCCTCTTCTGCCCCCAATAAGGGGGGCTCCCTTTGCTGGTCCATCAAGGAACCCTAAGCCCAAAGTGAGCAGAACAAGCCATACATACCAAACATAAAAGCAGTTTTAAGCATCCATATGATCACAAGGAAGAGGCCAACAGTAGAAGGGGGTCGGAGCTTCTGAAAACTCTTCCTTTCAGAGGTCAACAAGCTTTTTTTCATGAAGAGTTCTCGTACCAGTGGGGTCAGGCATGGCCTTTCCTGCTGAAGTTCATGCCTGCCGTGCAGTTACCAATCTCTGCCCTGCCCTCCAGGGAGATACCACTGCTAGGTGGTCATAGTACAGGAAGGTTTGGACAAATCATAGTTTCCCAAGAACTTGCTCTCTTGTCATGGGCTGGGCTGTTGAAATACTAGCCTGAATTTGGACCCACTTCCACAAATCCTGCAAATCCATCCTCATTATACAGCAGGTTAATTTATGTCTGTAATAGAGGCCCATCTTACTGATTGTCCTGCCATCTGGATCAAGACAGAAGTCATTTTCCTTTTTTTTGTCTTCTGCCTAAGCCTTTCAGGCTTAGGAATTCCCAGAGATGATGGTCCTTAACTTTCTATGGAAAGAGCTGAATGAGTTTGGGAGCACCCCAGTAATCTAAATTTTTATGTTCATGTTACAGAGGACTTGGTAGAGGGTAAACAGGCCTTGGGGCTGACGGCCATCTTCTTGTTTCTTCTGGTATGTAGGAAATTGTGGGGCCGGTTGGCAATTCCATGTTTTAATAATTAGATCCATAACTCCCTCCTTGAAAAGCCTTCTGGCCTTTCCATCCTTTTTAGAGCAAGGCACTGAAGAGGGTAGCACTTCTCAAGTCTGCTGACTGCTCACCCAGAGTATGTCTCTTATATTCCTAAGACTCTGAGATTTGTTTAGCCTATGAGAATGACAGAGTCAATTAAGTACTTTTTTCTCCCCAGCCTACCTTCAGATTATAGAAAGGTGGGCAGCCAAGATTTCCATCAGAACCCACAAGAACAGACCCAGATTTCCTCTCCCTACTGTGTATTATAGGACTTTAAAACAGATTAGAACAGGAGGGTCCTTAATTAATTCCCCCAAGTTATATAATTTTGTTTCATTAAATAAGTCAGTGTCTTCTATTGTACACAACTGAGCTAGCTAAGTCTCTAAAGTTGCTTCTTCCTGGCAGGCATCTTATTTCCTTCCCACCCTGATCTTTTCCACTTTTCCTAACAAAGTACATCTTGAGATAGTGATCCCTGTTTGGTCTGTTTGGGACTGTTTGGTCCCAATATTTGAGCAAGGCCAGACTTGGGATGAGACAAACAGGAAAACCCAGCATAAAGCGACTATTCCTTCTGTCCCCATCCTCCTCCCAAAATTCATCTCTTGATTTTCTGGAGCAACAAATTGAAGTTTCAGAGTCCCCATCAGATTCCCCCTCTGCAATGTGTGGAGACAGAGCTGCTCCCACCTTCACCTGGACTGTCACAGATTTCTGCCTTCGTCCTACGCCTTCTGTGCATGCATCACTGGCTCAGCCTTCATTCAATTTCATTTTGGTTAATGTCATGGTCATCTTTTCGGTAACCATTAGGAACAGCCGAGGAACAATGAAGCCAGCAGCATTTCTAACCCCTTGCTAAGACTCCCGCTGAACCCAGGTGGATGTATAGCTTTATCCAAGTGATGGACTTTAGCACCTGGATGAATTCTAATTCCCGTGCCACCAAATACAGAGACTAACATCCAGCCATCCTGGCATGGGAGCACAGTTCTTCACCAGTGCCACGCTCCTCTTTTAGCAAGCTCTGAGCTCCCTGTCAATCTCATCAGATCCTGCAGAATACCAAATGTTGTAGGCCAGATTCGTGTATGCCCCAAATGCAAGATTACAGTCCTGAAAAATTGAAGCAATGAGACACCATAATGTTTTTTAAAGTACCCTATTACTAAATACTGATGCTCATAAAAGAACATTTCTACAGCTCTCCAGATCCCTGCCTATCCCAGTGGACCCATAAGTCCATATAGGGAAAAAATCACAGCAGAAAAGCTCTGTTCCCCTCTTGATAACATTTTCTATAAGATTCCCCACAAATCAGTTAGCTAATAGTGTTCCTAAGAACTTAAATGTCCTGATGTGCTTAAAATGAATATGCCATATGGCTTTCACTGTCAGCCTGTTGGGTCCCAAGTCCTGGGAAAAACAAATAATGCCTAAGACAGAGATGAGGAGAACTATTTCACTGGGGGACATTTGGTCATCTATCAGTGGTGTTCTTAATAAGCATTTGGGAAAATGTCACCATAAAATTATTTGTAGCCTGTGTTCCAATACTTTGCAGAAGATGAGGGGACAGAGAAAGGCTCCCACTCCCCCAAATAAGGCAGCCAAAACTTTGATAGGCTCAGTGTTTTCAGTACAAAAAGGTGCGGGTGGGGGAGGATGGCAAAAAACAAACTGGCAAATGTGGTTTAGGAATAAGAAACAAGAAGTCAAAAGTTGGTACACTATGCAGAAGCCTCATTCTTCCATGATGAATCAGGGGTTCTTAACCTTTTTTTTTTTAAAGTTATATATATATATATATACAAATATATATACATACATATTTTAGGAGCAACTAGGTCACTCTCAAGTGGACTGAGAGCCAGACCCAGGGACCTGGACATTTTTCTGCTATTCCTGGGTTCAAATCTGTCCTCAGACACTTCCTAGCTGGGTGACTCTGGGCAAGTCCCTTTTTACCCCCATTACCTAGCCCTGACCACTTTTCTGCCCTAGAACCAATGCACAGAATTGATTCTAAGATAGAAGATGAGGGTTTTAAAATCGAATTTTTTAAAAACCATATCTATACATATATATCTATTTCAACACAATTGATTTCCTTTGTACTTTTATATTTTTTATGCATTTAAAAATTCTGAGGAGTCCAGAGGCTTCACCAGATTGGCTCAGGCTCCATCATAATGAAAAGGTTAAGAGCCCCTGTCTAAATAATTTTTTTGAATAGAGTTGGGAAGTTCTATTACCAAATAATGTATTTTAATGAAAACTGATTACATTTTAACAGACAGGAGATTAATTGTAACTGATTTGGGATTCAGGCCTGAATCAAGTATGGTATATAGTCAGGCCTTCAACTTGTTAGAAAAAAAAAGATAAAAAATTAATATAAGACTAGAATAATGAATAAAAAAGAAAAATGCAGAGTTTGATTTTTAAAAAATTTAACTGATCTATTAAATATTTGTTGATGCCCCTAAATGAGAAACAGATTATAACCATTTTCCTAAAGAAGTTGCCATAGTGGGAAAGCCAAGAGAGCCTAGAAACCGCCTCAGCCAGCGTACAGTTAATCTCCTGACCAAACTGAGAGATTCGGCAACTAACGACAATGTTGGTTTAGAATATAAATGCCTTTGTAAAATCTTAGGGAGGAGGATCGTGGAAGATTATGAGCAGTATCGCCTCATAAGACAGTAAGGAGATGTGGAGAGAAAAGCAAGATTAAAAGAAGCATGGATAAAGACCTGACTGAGCAAAGTCATCCTGAAGACTTGGAATGATGGGATTGGGAGGAAAACAGACAAAAATGGAAGCTCTTTGTAAAGACTTTTTATCACAAACTCTTTTCATCATGAAGGCCAATGGGGCCACCACCTTTGGACTAGCATCCTAGTCTCTGACATGTACTGCATGAGGAAGCAGAAATGGCACTCAAAGGAAACCAAGCTGAACTAAACCAAGGGTACACAGAAGAGATCCATGCTGGAGGCAACCCAGTTTACAGGTATCTGTAAGAGGGAAGGGACACGAAAGGCATAGAGAGAACTCAGACTTTGCGGCTCAGAAAGGGGGACCAAGAGAATTTCATTATTTATTGTCCCATATCCCTACTTTCCTATCTGTACAAAATGTTTGTGATGATCTATACATACATAGGAGGGCATCTCTAGAGAGAGAAAAAGGGAACAGGCTGGCTTTTTCGCTAAGGGTAGAGAGTACAGGACCCTTGCTTACACTCTCATGATTACTTAAAAACAAAAACAAATTGATTCAATAGGGACAAAATACTATCTTCAAGGATCTTCTCCAGCAATGTGCATCCCATACATGTCAGGCATACAAGAGCCCTCGAAAGAGAGAGCATGTAGTTTTGTTTAAAAAAAAAATCTAATTTGTTATCATCAAGGAAAAGGGGGGGAAATACCAGGAAATAAATGACAGAGCTAAGTCCAGTGCAGATCTTAATCAACCACAAGCATTTATTAAGTGACTATTTACCAGACACCATCCTTAGGTGCTGGTGATTTGGTTACTCAAAGAACTTAGATTCCACTGAAGGGAAACTACATGTATGCAGGTGAGTATAAACACTAATGACAGAGGGAATCAGAAAGGGGTTCTCATAGGGGCATTTAAGCTGCCCCTTAAGGAGTTCAGAGAAACAGACCCCTGGAGTATGAGGTTCTGTTTGTGTGAAGGTGCCCAGGGAGCGTTGGAAAGCCATGTTTGGGGAAGCACAAGGAGGCCAATTTGACTATAGCGCTTGAGGGGGAGAGTTAAATAAAATCAGACTGGCACCAGAATGCAGGCTTTAAATCCTGTGAAGACTCTGTCTTTGTATTTTGTCCTAATGGCACTAGCTAGCCACTGGAGCAGAGGACTGATGTGATCAGACTGAATTAGAGGGTAAGAAATATGTTTGTGGATGGCCTCATGCTGATTGCAAAAAAGGCCCAGAGCACATCTTAGCTGAGATCCATAATCCAAAGAATTCAGCCAAACTCTTGATATGTAAAGCCAAGTGGCTGAAGCATGCCTGCTATGTAGTAGATGAGGGGCAGTTGGCTAATTTCATAGTTTGTCCATCACTACCTCTGTCAAGGACAAATAACGTATGTTAGCAAGGAGTTGGGCCCAGAATAAAAACTAGGGAGAGAGTGGGCTAAGTTGACTTTAGGAAAGTTTACAGTGTTTTTCCTGAAGCAAAGGCCCAGCTCTTGACCCCTGTATTCCTCCAGTAATGCTGTATTGCTGTGTCCTGGAATATCACACTCTCCAAAGATGTAGAGTGGAGGATCACCCAGAGGGCAGCATTGAGCTTCATGGACAGATAAAGAATTGCACTTGAGAAGTGGTGTAAAGGTTATCACCAAAGAAATGCATAACCAGAGGGGCCCGGTCATGTGGGGAAGCCAGGGGCCATAACAGGGGACAGCCACCACATTCCATTGCACCCCACACGGTGTCAAACGATAAGAAGTCGTCTCTTGGCATGTTGGTGGGGTGCTGCTGGGACAGATGTGCAGGAGCACAGAGGTGGATGTGCTGGGACCTGCACTGCTGGAAGAGGCACCTTCTGAAGAAGATGGTCGGTCCATCACAGTGTATTTAGTGACATTTATAGGTTGGCATCAGACTCGGAGAACTGGAAGGGATACAGAGATTTCCAGCCCAAAGCCTCTAAGCAGGTCAATTAAAAAAAAAAATTCTCATTTTAGTTTCAGCTTCCTTTCCAATTATATCCCTTCCCATTCTCTCCCCTTAGATCCCTTAGGGCAGAATAAACAGAGGAAAACTATTCAGTAAAATTAATCAAACTCAACAGTATATATAGTGTTCTTTGTTACTGGCACCCACCCCCGCGAAAATGGCAGGTTCATTCTCATGTTTCAGGGTCAAATTTAGTCATAAATAAACAACATTCAGTTTTAATTTTTTTTCTGTTTATATTGTTGTGGTCTTTATCTATCTACCTACCTATCTATCTATCTATCTATCTATCTATCTATCTATCTATCTAATTTCTCTGGTTCTACGGTGTTCGTTCGTAAACTGTCCCCAAAATACTGTTTGTTTCACCTTTATGGCACACTTCATGTTCTTGTGTACCATGGTAGAGGCCTCTGAAAAGGATTCTATTTGAACTCTAGGCTGATGGTGACCGTATAAAATTAATGCGGATTGTAAATTAGTGTTAGAATTTACCTAACTAGCCTCCGCTAGCTCCTCCCACTTGATTTGTCAGTTAGATAACGGTCATATCATTATGGCTTAGTTCTTTGGCCAATATTCCTCAGAGCTAGCACAGAAAGGAAAGAGCCTTGGACTTGGGGACTCGAAGAACTGGGTTTTGGATGACTGGTAATAGTGGACAAGTCATGATTTTTGTCCTTCCTGCCTCACAAGGTTGTGGTGGTGAAAGTGCTTTGTAAAGCTGAAAGCGCTACCCAAATGTGACGTTCTTATATTGTAAGGATTTGGGAACAGTGAATGTCAGCAGAAGACCTCTTCCTGCAGGCAAATTAGTCTGACAACTTCTAGCCCAGAGAAACAATCGTCTCCAAGTTCTCTAGCAATTGAGAATTCTGTGCTCTTTGGTGGAAGGGGCAGGGGTACGAGTTGCTGGGGGATTTAAGGGAAATGATCATAGACCTCAGTGAACCCAAGAATTCCCATGGCCTGCTCCTTCACCAGCCTGTAGCCTCATCTTCCGCACTGCCCTCTCTGACTTGTATCCAGGGCAGCTACTTCCTTTGCCCTGTCCTTGCCCATTAGGCCCATTCTCTCTAGTAATGGACTTCAGAAATCTCCTAAGCACTATTCTTCTGGTAACAATGTGCCATAAAGCCATTCTTCAGTTTTCTTTTTTTTCATATTCAATAAAAGTGATTTAAATCCTTTTTCTTTCGGCTCTATTTTCTTGCGTCTTAAGTCATCTTATTCTTTTTTTCTGTCTTTACATAACCTTACAAAAAATGTTTTAAGGACCTATTGAGTGCCAAATACTGTGGTAGGTGCTGGCTGGGTATACAGGTCCCTACTTGTGTTCCTGTGGGTGTGTCTATTACCCTGAGGAGAGCCAGAGGTGCCGTGGGCTTCCTGGTAGTTCTTCCCCCCAGGGTGGCATTCCCCCATGATTGTTCTTCCTCGCCCTCCACCCCTCACCCCTGGTAGCTTTATGATGCTTCCTGTTCTGTTCTGCAGAAGGAAATTAACTTTACCTGGGCCATGTTCCTTTATCAATAAAAGCCACATTTTATTTTTGGCAGGTTCGACGCAGTTCCCTTTCAACCCTTTGACGATGCGGATGCTCAGCAGTACCCCGCCCACATCGATGGCGTGTGCCCCCTCCTCCGTGAGCCAAGCAGTCACTCACCCCCCCAACAGGCTATGGGAGCGCGAGCCCGCCCCACTGCTCTCTTCACAATATGAGACGTTGTCAGACAGTGATGAATGAGCTATGCACAGATTGACGCTGGGGGGTGGGGGCTTGCGTTTTGGGTGGTATTTTTTTCTCCTTCAAATTTTGGGTCTAAAAAACTCTGACTTGTGCCCAAAGAGACTTTCCAGGAGAGCCAGGGCCACACATGGTGAAGAAATGATGGAAACTCATTTGGAGTCCAGTAAACAAATGACAACCTGTCAGGAAGATTTTAATATTGGAGGGTGGAAATCCTGAAGATAAATATGTAAAGAGTTTTTTTTTAAAGTGGACAATTCCTGTTCTACATCTATTTGTAAAGAAAAGCATAATGTCTTTAAATCATTCTTCTGTAAATAGAGATTACCTTTTTGCAGTGTTTTCCCCTCGCTATAATCTGGTGTACTTACTTATGTTCCAATCAGCGCATCAACTGTGGGGGTCATTGTGTGATTTTTTTAAAGCAACTTAAGCGTGACTTGGGAACCCTTGACTTCCCAATGACCTCACGCAGCCTCATCACATACATTGGCCGTCGTGGGCATTGTATTTTAATTGTTTCTGTTTCTCCTCCTTACATTTTCCTAGTGATGTTTAAAATCTTTGTGAAAATGTTTTCTCTTCAGATGGACCCTGTGATAGGATCTGTTCATGCGTATATTTGGGCCAGCCAGCAGGAGAGAACATATTTTCTTCATTCTAAAAAGAATTCTTTCTGCCACACTGTAAATTTTTAGTGCGGTCTTTTATTTTTAATATTTTTTTTAAATGAGCACTGCAGCAATATTTTATGGAGGTGTGATTGTTTGAAGACGAAGAAGCACACTGGTGACTTCATCACGACCCCAAGTCGTTTTCTTTGCTGCCCCTGATGCAGAGCAAGCAGGCTTCTACTGTCTGGCTCCCATTTCCATGGCTGTAGCAGGCCACAGGGGAAATAAGACTGAGGGGTCTCGGGTTCCAAGGGCAGTTTTCATTTTCCTTTGTTGGTGCGTGGGCTTTTTTCCTCCCGGTTTTGTAGAGCTATGAAGCTACTTAGCAAATCTCAAGCTATTTTAGGTTTTGTGCTCTACAGTATTGCACACTGTGTGATTTACTGTTAAAATTTAACACCCTTCTAGTTCTTTCCATAAACTAGTGTTTCTCCCTCTGATTCCCAGTTTGGGGGCCACGCTTAATGTTAACCTCCTAACAGTACTGGCTAATTGAGCTAGTTTTAAATTGGTTTCTAAGACTGCCTTCCTAATCTCATTCATCGCTGCCTGCCAGATTTGAGGTGTGGCAGGCAACAATCTATCGCCACTTTTCTAGGTATTGTTTGGAGACATGCTTTAGTTTGGCTTTAAAATGGTTAAATGGACAAGGTCTAGAAAGAAGGGAAATTAAGGTACAACTAAAAATTTGCTCGGATTAGCAGACATCGAACCCTCAAAAGAGTATTCAGTGTAACAGCCCTTGTGTACACTTTAGAGATACCTTGGCCACTCTTGAGGTTCATTAAAAGAAATTCTGAAGGAATTCCAATATTTCCTTTCCAGTACTTGAAAGAAGGATATCTGTGTTAGCCTGGTTCTGTGATTACCTCAGATTTTATAATGGAATGATTTCATTTAATTATCTGTTCAGTTTTAGCCATGGGAAATTTCTAGAATCTGAATGATTTTACCGATTCATGTTGTCAGCATACAGACAGCAATTGTTACAGGGATCTTTTTCTAGGTGCTTGAAAAATCCAAGCTCCCCCTCTTTATCCCAAATCTAAGATGAAAAAAATTTTTTAATGTAACAGAGGTCAAAATGTAGAGACTTGATTACTTTTCAGATCTAATTGTGGACCCACAGTGCTGTGCCACATTCCTCACTATATTTATTTTCCTTACCACCTCACTCCCAGAAAAGGAAGCCAAAAACCCCACACAACTTATGTACAATTTGAAATACTGTTCTGTTTAATTTCTAAGAGCAGGTCATTTTGTGTTTGTACAATTAGATAGAGCCTCAAGGAGTTCCTGATGTCCTCCAGTCATTAATACCAACTCGGACCTGAACACAAATCCCTTGAAAGCTCCTCTAAACAGGTCACTCAACCCCAGGGCAGGGGAACCCACCATCCCACCTGTAGGCAACTCTACTTGTTAGGAAAAGATTTAGATTTGCAACTTCTGCCCATTTCTCTGTCTTCTGGTGTCAAACAAACAGGGAATGTCTAATTGCTCTTCCCCACAACGGTCATTCAGTTTCTACTTCTCTAATAAGGTATTCTAAATGGCTTTACTTATGGAGCAACCACAGAATGTGCACGCCTTCAGTCAGAGTGTGAATTTTGGCCACTGGTAGCCCTGGTGGTTTCTGTAAGAAAATGATAGAAGTCTCGGTCCTTCCTCCCTCTGTCATCACCTCCAAGGGAACTTTGCCCTCGGACTTTCTGGCCTCCTCCAGTCCTGTTCTTGGCGTTTAGCCTTGAAGCAGCCCCCCTCGTCGATTCCAGCATCCAGGGCCCATGTTGAGACTGGTCCCAATTCAAGTAGCCTTCTGTAGTTGGTTCTCTCTTGTTCCAATCAATTTTACAAAGGCAGTTTACAACATTTTCAATGCTCAATTATGATCCGTGCTCTCACAATGTTTTCATCTTGGTATGTTCACTGATTCAGATTTGAAAACATTTAAGACTTGAAAACCCATGTGTAATGATGAGATTTAATTTCTTCCCTTCCCCATATCCCCTCCCCCAGCACACAATGTCTTTAGTAGTCAGTGACTTCTGGATTCAGACCAATCAATAAAAGGGCATCAGCTAGCTCTCTGTTTGCCTTGTCGCCTCGTTTTACCACAGTGTAGACGAGTCTCACCGGAACCGACCCTAGAAATTGTAGTGGCGTCCACCCCCCACGGGAAAAGAACCTGGATGGCCAGGCTACCCTGGAGAGCTCTGGATTAAAATGGAACAATATCTTAAGTGTAAAACTAGGCTGGCCTCGGAGGACCTGCTAAAGCAGGGACTAGGGGCTTGGTGGGGAGGGGGCCACAGAGGATTTCTCCAGGACTTCTGGAAGTAGACAGGTAGATAAATGCATGATGATGTTAGACTTTGTAAATCTTAAGCTACTAATCTTAAAGATGACTCTTCATTTCAGTCTGCCATTCCCTGAGATCCTGGACCCAAAGAGTGTCGCTTTTTGGTTTTCATTTCAGAATCAGACTGACTTTGTTTCCTCAGGGAGAGCCTGTTGGAGCTGTAAAACCACCAAAATCAGCAGCTTCTGGGAAACCTTTGCCAGGGCCACTGAGAGCTGAAGGGGCTCTTCTGATTTCCCATGGCCAGAAGAATGGGTCAGAGGCTTCCCAACTCTGAGGCCAGCTCCATCCAGTAGACCATGCCTCTCTGCTGGCTAGGCACTTGGACACTTTATTAGTTTCCGTCAAACTAAAAAGCCCACTTTGATTCCTTTTAAAGTACTAGATTTAAAAAATTATTTGATGCACAAGTGATCTTGGAGTCTATTTTATTATTTAGGATCAGGAAGTGCCAAAAATGGTAGTAGTACATCCACTCCAAGGATAATCGCATACCAAGTTAAGTAAAACTTCCATTCTTCACTGGGTATCGAGTAAACTTCTCTTTTCATGAGATGGGGATGTGTGTATAGAGTATACGTACACACATGTAGTGTGTTTGGATACAGAAATATACACACATGCCCACATTTCGAGTGCTTGTCTATTCAGTTTCAAGTGTAGCAGTCTCACCATTATTTACACTAAAGTGACAGGCGTCTTCCCTTCTCCCGGGATAGAAAATTATTGTAAATCCACTTAAGAATAAATAAAGGTCGGGAGGTTTGTGAGACACAATTGCACATCAATAAAGAGATTCCTGCAGAAACGAATGGCTCCTGTTAACTACAACTCAGTAGTTCTTAGAATCTTGGGCAGTAGTGGTCCTGTCTGCTAACGTCAGAGCCCTTCAAAGACTGGGCAGCCGCTTCCCTGCTAGCTGCCCCGGTTACCAGTCCCATTTGTGAAAACCTTATTCTGGAGAGTATGTAGAACAAACTCATGGATGATGACAGTGGCAAATAAGTACCAGGGAAATGTATTTTTTAAATAATTTAGTTCCAGTCCGAGTGGCCCCTGACTAAGTCTAGCATCATCAGTTTTCTTTGGGACCCTGGGGGCAAGAAACTAAATGTGGCTACTAGTCACAAGTTCCCGTTTAAAGGTGAAGCACTATCTGTATCCCAGTAAGACAAAATTTCTCTTTGCAGTGAAGCTAACGTAAGACCTCGAACGCTGACTTGTTACAGCCACTGTACTTTCTATACCAATATGGAAGAGTGGATGAGCTCCAGAAAAGAGGTGGATTCCAGTGTCACATTTTTAAAGGTCACAATGAAAATAAGTTCAGGCCAGGCCCTTCACGATCTAATTAGGCCGAGCTTTAAAACTACTCGCTGCCAATAAAGGTTGCCTATCAGCTGTTATTCCCCCAACAAGTCTTGGTGGCCCAGTAACAAAGGCTAAATTTTCCCTTCTGTCCCCACGAAGCAAATCTGTTCCCTCAGGAAGTTCTATGTAGAGTCCAACACTCAGGACAACGCTAAAGTCTGAGTGGATTGTTTCTAGAAAAAGGCATGGTGTAGTGTTTTGTTTGATTTTTGTAGAGGGGAAAAAGAGTTAAGCATCAAATATAAACAATTTGAGCCATCAGTTTAGGTATTCCTGATTGGAATCCCCATCTGCCTTCCTCTTGGGTAGTGCCGTCCCCCCCGTCTGCTCCCCCAGAGAGATTTACCCCTGGGTGAAACAGTCAAACACCCCGACTGCTGGCCAGCTCAGTCAGCTCCATCTTGATGTGCTCAATGAAAGCCACGTCTCCCTTTAGCTCAGCCTCTTTCAGGGCTTCCTCGTACACATGTTTGGCTTCGACAAAGCTTGCTGAAACCAGGAAGGAAAAACAACACTTTCTTAAAAACTGCAAGCCCAAGGGAGAGACCTTCAATTTAAAGGGTTAAGCACACTCGCTCTGGGCAATGGAAGCAATGGGACATCCCCTTTGGGAGCAGAAGCCTAGAGGCAGACAGGAGGGCCTGAGAGAACGCTGCATCAAAGGGGCTCCCAGGCTTCCCCGGGGCCTCTCTGAATCAGGCAAATGCTCTGCGCACTTAAGACCTGGCACTCTTGTGGCAATGGGCTCGTAGGGTGCTCTTCCTACCTTAAATGTCCTCTTCAGATTTGCCATTCAGTAGAGGGCTACAGGAGGACAAGCGGTGATAACCTCCATTGGGGAATTCTAGCTCCAAATGCTTCTTCACCTTCTCTGCAGCTGGCAGGGTCTCTGCTTAGCATGCCCGTACACATTGTCCTTGGCCCCCTACCCTACCCTGCTGTACCACCTTCCTAGGGGTGAGGCCCTCCCCAATACCTTTGTGCATCAAGATTCCTGCCATGTTACTGAGCACCCGGTGGAGCTCAGGGTGCTCAATCTGCCTTGCCAGCTCCGTTGCCTTCTTCACATAAGTATAGGCCTCATCAAAGCGGCCTTGGGCATCTAGGGTAGTGGCCAGGTCATTCATTAGAACCACTGTCTGTAGCAAAGAAAAAACATTGGAAAGACAGACGTCATTGGGGATGTTCCTTACTCTGGGGCTGCTCTCTTTTCTTGGACGCCTTGGACTTGACGGCAGCCAGAAAAGGGCAAAGAGATCACAACCCATTCTCCTGACTTATGCCATTCTGGGGGTGAGTAGCTGGAGAAACGCAGCTGTCGAGGCAAAGAAATGGGGCCTGCCAAGATGAGCTGAGTAAGCCTTACCTCAGGGAAGGCCCCCTTCCTCTTGGAACTCTCCATTCTGCCAGACTTGTAGCCCCAGGAGGGCCTACAGCAGCTCTGCCCAACACACAAGCCTCCCAGGACAGTCCCAAGACGAGCCAAGTCAAAAAAGTTCCATCACACCCTGGCTGGGTGCATCCATCCGTCACTGATGGTGGGGAGCAAAGGTCTCTGGAGAGGCCACATGGATGTGCAGACACGTCTCCTCTAAGTCCGGAGGCCCCCCAGAGAGGGAAGGGCAGTCTTGACTGTGTGCTTAGTCCTATGTGTTTGCTGTTGGGTTAAACAAAGCCTTCCCTGTATGGAGGCCCTTGCTATTCTAGACGAGCCAAAGCTTGACATTTCCAGGGGAGTCTGTGGGAGGGTAAAATGAAGCACTTTCTAAGCACAGTCTGCTCTGATGGATGCATGAGTTATGCTTTGGGGAACCTGTGCAAGGACACAACATGGGAAGGCATGATGAACCTGTAGGTCAGAGGCTCTGAGCCTTGTTTGTGTCCTGGAGGAACCCTTTGTGAGTCAGGCGAATCCTTGCTCATTTTTGAAATAAAATATGAAGGAATCTAGAGAATACCAATTCTACTGAAATAAAGCGGCCGTTTTTTCCCCCTGTCCAAGTTCACAAAGCGCTCCTTCCCCTGAAGTCTCTGTGGACCTTCAGTTAGGAACCACTGCTGGATGTGGGACAGTATTTACTACTTCCAGTAAATGGTTAGAGATTCTGTCCCGACCTGTTCAACGTTTTCACCTCAGATCACCTCTCAAGTTCCACACATTTACTAACTAGGCCAGGACAGCCCACCTACCCTGGAGGCCCGCCTTTGAGAAGTCTTGTGTCTCTCCAACACGATTGGGACTCTGCAATTACAGAAAAAGGTGCCCCAAACAGACAGAATAACCAGAGGCTTTCCACAACGAGAAAGGACCACCACTATATTATCTACAATTTTAACAAGAGTAGTTAATTAGTCGCCCAACCAGGAAGGAAACACAGGCTAAATGGGGCCATTTAGGGTAGGCAGCTCCTCTCTGAGGTTCAGGATAAAAACTGAGATTCAGGAGACTCCTAAGGCTTTAGGAAAAGATTAAATTATGTTCAACAGGTCAGAAAGCTTTCCATTAAAAGTACGAGCTGAAGCAGCAGTCATCAAAACAATTTGGTACTGGCTAAGAAACAGAAAGGAGGATCAGTGGAATAGACTGGGGGAAAGCGACCTCAGCAAGACAGTATACGATAAACCCAAAGATCCCAGCTTTTGGGACAAAAATCCACTATTCGATAAAAACTGTTGGGAAAACTGGAAGACAGTATGAGAGAGATTAGGAATAGATCAACACCTGACACCCTACACCAAGATAAATTCAAAATGGGTGAGTGACTTAAACATAAAGAAGGAAACCATAAGTAAATTGGGTAAACACAGAATAGTATACATGTCAGACCTTTGGGAGGGGAAAGGCTTTAAAACCAAGCAAGATATAGAAAGAATCACAAAATGTAAAATAAATAATTTTGACTACATCAAACTAAAAAGCTTTTGTACAAACAAAACCAATGTAACTAAAATCAGAAGGGAAACAACAAATTGGGAAAAAATCTTCATAGAAACCTCTGACAAAGGTTTAATTACTCATATTTATAAAGAGCTAAATCAATTGTACAAAAAATCAAGCCATTCTCCAATTGATAAATGGGCAAGGGAAATGGATAGGCAGTTCTCAGATAAAGAAATCAAAACTATTAACAAGCACATGAAGAAGTGCTCTACATCTCTTATAATCAGAGAGATGCAAATCAAAACAACACTGAGGTATCACCTCACACCTAGCAGATTGGCTAACATTACAGCAAAGGAAAGTAATGAATGCTGGAGGGGATGTGGCAAAGTAGGGACATTAATGCATTGCTGGTGGAGTTGTGAACTGATCCAACCATTCTGGAGGGCAATTTGGAACTATGCCCAAAGGGCGACAAAAGAATATCTACCCTTTGACCCAGCCATAGCACTGCTGGGTCTGTACCCCAAAGAGATAATGGACACAAAGACTTGTACAAAAATATTCATAGCTGCACTCTTTGTGGTGGCCAAAAACTGGAAAACGAGGGGATGCCCATCAATTGGGGAATGGCTGAACAAATTGTGGTATATGTTGGTGATGGAATACTATTGTGCTAAAAGGAATAATAAAGTGGAGAAGTTCCATGGAGACTGGAACAACCTCCAGGAAGTGATGCAGAGCGAGAGGAGCAGAACCAGGAGAACATTGTTCACAGAGACTAACACACTGTGGTATAATCGAACGTAATGGACTTCTCCATTAGGGGCGGTGTAATGTCCCTGAACAACTTGCAGGGATCCAGGAGAAAAAAACACCATTCATAAGCAAAGGATAAACTATGGGAGTGGAAACACCGAGAAAAAGCAACTGCCTGAATACAGAGGTTGAGGGGACATGACAGAGGAGAGACTCTAAATGAACACTCTAATGCAAATACTATCAACAAAGCAATGGGTTCAAATCAAGAAAACATCTAATGCCCAGTGGACTTACACGTCGGCTATGGGGGGTGGGGGGCTGGGGGAGGAAAAGAAAATGATCTATGTCTTTAACGAATAATGCTTGGAAATGATCAAATAAAATATATTAAAAAAAAAAAAGTACGAGCTGAAAAGGTATTCAGTTTGAGGAAGGGGGCTCCCCTTTTCCTTAATAAAAACAATTTCATTCCTTGATTCAGCCAGATAAAGTCATTTCTTAGTCTTAGACTGACTCTCAGATGTCTGCTCATTCCTTTCAGGGACTTGCAGGAAATGTCTGCATGGAGCAGCTTCACAATTTATCCTATTGCCCCTTCGGATAGACAAGTCTGCCATCCCTTCTTGGTGAGAGCTGCAGTATGTGAATAAAGGCCCAGCCTGGTTCTGAGCAGGAAGGGGCTACTTTCTGTCCCACTGCTAGGGCCATGCTGCTGCTCTTTTGTGTCTAGAGCCAGTGTCCCTCCAAAACTGCTCAGAAAACACATTGTCCATATCCATATCACCTCTCCCACTTCTCAGTGACCCAGATTTTCAGTACTTTCTCCCCTCTAACGGTGCGGAATGTCATATTCCAAATGCTGAAATTGTTTTCTACTCCCTCACCCCGATTGTTAAAGTGGGCTAATGAATGCCAAACAGTCCACCAATAAACCATAAATGCAGCAAACAGAGATCGTCACCTGTGGGTGTCTTTCTCCTCTTATCTCGCTGGAAATCTGCAAGGCTTTTTCATACATTTTTTGTGCTTCGGAGAGCCGGCTGATATCAAGGAGGTATCGAGCAAAGGAGTCATAGCACATGCCCAGCAGCAGGTGGGTATTGGCCTTCTCTTCAGCTACAGGTCAAACAAGGTTATTAGGTTGGATGGATGTCACATGACAATGTTCCCTTGTGAATCAACTTATCTGTTCCTCAGGATCCCATCCCCTAGATATGCATGTGAAAACCAGCGGGGCAGCACAGTAACCCTGCCAGCACCAACCTCTGAACAGTTTCTATTCATTTAAAGATGAGAAATGCTGTCAGAAAGCTGAGAGAGCTCGTAGTTACTTGCTCCTGGAAAGGAGAAACCGTTTGGATCCCTAGAACTGATTTATAGGTGACTTTTGGTCTTTTAATTTTGTTACTGAAATACCAATTGGTCTGGAAATTATCCACGTTTCAAAATGAATTCAGGAATTAAAGCTCCCCATATTACCATCCCATTCCTCCTAGTTAAACTCATCTTTTAACATGCTGGAGATGGAATAACCTACAACACATTAGGCAGAGAAATGGGGTTTGCTACCTGTCTGACTTTTTTTTTTTTAATTAAGAAACTTGGTATTTTTAAATTAAAAGGATCTGGCCTTTTGGCTAAGTGAGGGACAGGAAGGAAAATGTCCATCTCTTCCTCCTTCAGTTTCCTAATGGACTGGGGCTGTTTGCTCATTAAAAGGTGGCAGCTATGTTTACACAAAACTTAAGCCAGATGGAATGGGGAAATGGCTGTCCCCAAAGCATTTGCAGAGGACAGAGATCCCTCTCTGATCTATTCCCCTACCAGAACACATGGCACTTCACTTTAAGTAAGAATCTTCCTTCCCTTTTCTGTAACGCACTATCATCCCTCTGGGATGTGGTCTGCTTTTCTTACCGGGCATAGCTTCTTCGGTTAATGCCTTCTCTCTTGTGACTTTTTTCTCTAGTGTTGAAATGCAGAACTCATAGCCAGCAAAAGCAAATTCCTGTCTGTAATGCAAAGAACAAGGATGGGCAGTTCACCTTCCAACTCTGGGGGTGGGGATAGAGGGCAGGTGAGGGCCAAACTTCTCTTTCATGCTGATGAAAGATCTTTGCAGCTAAGGCTTGGCCCCCTGCCAGAAAGGAGGTATGAAATGGGAAGATGGAAATAAGTCAAGCCTCTAAGGGATCCCACCACTCCAACCTCCTCTTTGAAAAAGTTGCTTTATTCAGATTCGTATTTTAAGATATGGACAACCTCGTGCATTGCTATGTGATGTTTTCCAATCCTATCCCTAATCAACTATTTCCAGTTGAGTCAGACTGACTGTAAATGTTTCTTTCTGCCTCTGTGAAAGCAGTTCAGCAGTCCAAGCCCATGGAATAAAGTGACCCATGGCTAAACTGAAGTGAATCCAGGGGTGCCAGGCCCCCTGAAAAGCAGGAAGTTTTTACAACAGGGTTTTTTCTGACAACCCAAGCTGAAAGCCTTCCCTCTTCAATGAGTCTGCCCTGTGGTGCCTGCTGACCTAAGGGCCCTACCTTAACTTACCTTTTCAGAGAAGCATAGATACTGGCCAGCTTTAGGGATATTTCAACTATTGCATTGTCCTCCTATTGGAAGAAAAAGGCACTTTTGGAATGCAATGAGTTCAAGACTATACAATTCCTTCCTAGACCATTTTAGGTAACAACTGCCACTTATATATAATTCCTTAAGAATTACAAAGACCATTATCTAAATTCCCTCATTTTAGTTTATAATAACCCTGTGAGGATACATTTTTACAAAACAGGAAACTGAGACTGAAGGAGGCTAAAAGAGCAACTAATCTAAAATCCTACAGCTGGCATCAGAGGTGGGCTTTGACCTAAGTCTCCCTCTTGCCCTCTATGTACCAAATCATACCATGTGACCTCAAACATCAGGGTCCTTCCTCAAGGTCTGCATGCTTCTTAGTCTCACAACTCTCTGGTTTAAAAGTTCAATTTATAAGCACTTATTAAGCACCCACTACATGCTAGGCACTGAGCTCAATCTTGGAAGCCAGCTTGATATGATCTCTTCAGTTCTCCATGCTGTCAGGCCAACCTGGTTCCAAGCTGGCATTCCTATTTTGAGGTGGGAGATGGAGGGATGGGAAGGAGGATTTGCTCTGGTTATATTTAAATGTATTCTGTGAGAAATGTCCTTTTATGAAAATGCCAATTTGGACCATTCACAGGTAACAAAGTTACTATTCTTACCTGCTTCATGCCCCCAACCAGGAGATAGCTCATTGTTGCTTTAAAAAGCTTTTCTGCCTAAAATAAAAAATAAGAAAATTGTATTTAACTGGTCTCACCATTTCACAAGGGACCACAGAAAACACTAAGTAAGAAGATGATTCCTAAACAGGGATTGATAGAATGATTGCCTAAAAGGAAAGCTAAAGGGCAGGAAGAGGTGAAATAGGATGGCAAGCCTCCCGGGCCTATCTATTTATAGCCATTAAGGAACACCGTGATACCATACTACTTAGCCTTAAATAAGCACATCTGCTCTCTAATCAAAGATCTTCCAGAACTTAAAAGTCTAATCTTTCATGAATTCAAGTTCTTTTTAAAAAAAAAATTATTTTCCCAGTTACATATAACAAATTTCAATATGCATTTTCTGAAACTATAAGATCCAAATTGTTTGGCTCCCTCTCTCTGTCCCTCAGATCCCAGAGATGATGATAAGCAATTTGAGTTATATGCATATTATCATGCAAATCATACTTCCAATAGATTCAAGTTCTAACAAAACAGGTGCTTACTTTTTCAAGCTGATTCCTCATGAAGGCTAAGTTAGCCATCTGTAAAGGAAAGAGAAGCCAGATTCAAACTCCTTTTCTAATTGGTACACTACCCCTGATTTATCAAAATCTAAGCTCCTTTCCCTCTCTTCTCTGCAAAGGAGAGATGAGCTTGCCCAAAGGGAAGGTCCCTAACTAGGAGCCATGGCAATGGTCCAGTCTGCTGCTACTCTGGGCTAGTGGCCAGGCCACTTCTTCAATTTTCCTGTACATTTCACAGAAGCCAGGAGTAAGATGCCCCAGAGCATTCTTGTCAATCTAGCTTCAGGCTGACCCTTAATCAGTGCCTGTGGAATGACTGTGCAGAAGACTGGATGGAGCTTACTGTGATCAAAGGGGAAATGAAGCTTCCTTCCCCCAAGGAAACATTGAGCCCCACACAAGTCAGTTTATACCCTCGGCCTCCTACCATGTCATAGGTATAGATGATAGCCTTTCTGATGTCTGCCTTCTGAGCCAGGTGAAGGGCCTGATGCAGCAGCCGCTCCGCATCATCGGGTTCCTTCTTCATGATGCATAACTGTGAGCCAAGAGAGCCAATAGTCCTTAACCCGGTGTGCTGTGTGCCAGCTCCAAAGAGCCCCTGCCTACTCCACCCAAGGCACAGCCAGAATGACTGGCCAGTGTCAGTTTTTTCCCTTTTTAAATATATTTTTATTTATTTTAAGTATTTCCCAATTGCAGATTAAAAAAGTTTAACTCTCGTTTTTTAACGTTTTCGGTTCCAAATTCTTCCCCTTGCCTAATGTGGAAAAATCAATTGGGCACGTGATGTCACAGGCTGGCCCTTTGGTCAGAGACGGTGGTCTCGGTATCCCCACTCCCCAATGGGCTTCACACAGGACCTCACCTTGGCCCGCTTGAGCAGGTGGATGACCTGGAGCTCGGCCTCCGAGGGAGGGCTCTCCTCCTCCTCCCTCTCCACCGCCTCCTCCTCGTCTTCCTCCTCCTCCACCACGGTGGGGGCGCTCTTGAAGAACCAGGACAGCGCTGAGGATGAGAGGGGGCGGGCCGCCTGGTCACCAAGGCAACGCGGCGCCATCCCCATAGCAACGGGTACCCATCCGCCCCCGCCCGCCCTTCGCCCACTCCCCGCCCCCGCGTCCCGGCTCACCAGCCAGCGCCACTACGCACAGCCCGCGGCCCGAACGGCCCTGCCCTACGCGAGGCGGCTTGTTGGCGGCCACCTCGGCGCCCCGCCGGCCTCCACCCCCGCCACCGCGGGGCCCCGCCAGCAGGAGCCGCGCGTAGCCCCGGCGCCGTCTGCTCGCGGCCGCCAGGAGGCCCCGGCCGAGGCTGCGACTTAACGGGCCCCACATTGCGGGCGAGTCCAGAAGGAGCGGGCGACCACTGCGACCGCTTTCTGGCCCCTGCTGCCTCGCCCAGAGGAGCCGGGGCTGCCCGGGAGGAAGGCGGCGGGCGGACTGTCACTTGGCCAGGCGCTGGATCCGACACTGCAGACGCTGCCGTCAGCCTGGATGGCCCGACCTAGGCTCTTCCCCCTCCTTCCCAGGCCCCGCCCTCAGGCTCTACCACGTGCCTAGGGATCCCTCCCTCTCGCGTCGAGGTGGCTTCGCAGGCCCCCAACTTCCGGGGACGGAATCCGAGTAGTCCCAAACCTTCTGTCTCCTGGCAGGCCTCAAGGTTCCGGCTTCACGGGATTCGGGCTGGAACTTCAAGTCCCAGGGTGCATAGCGAGATCATTCCGCCCACTCCCGGTCTCTGCTAAGGAACTAGTCCTTTCTGAGCTCCCGGAGAGCGGGAGGCCGAACCCCCATTGACTTGATAAGCTCATGGGACCGACACGGGACTTGGCCCCTGCATTCCTTCTCAGTCTTCAATGCCTCTCGCGTGAGTGCGAGCTTCCCCAGAGTTCAGGGCCCCCGAGATTCCATCATCTAGCCTCCACGTGGGATATAGGAGGAAACCAAGCCTCCGCTGGGCAAGGCTTGGAATTGGAACCCAAGACCCCTTACTCGAGTTGTCCTAAGCCCTTCCTCAGCCTTGGGGTTCGTGACTGCCCGAGTTCTCGTTCCCAGTTCGTCTTGCCAGAATCCCCCCAGGCCCCTCGGCGGTGACTTGCGCTTAGAGATCCTTTTCCAGGAAATGTTTGCGAGTGGTTGACTGGCGGCCCCTGTCTCGGTTCCTAGGGTGAGATGAGGGCTACGCTGCCTGTGGTTGTGGAGGAGCTTCTGAGCGAGATCGCTTCCACCTGCAGGGACCTGGCCAAAGGTAGGAGGTCGGTCCGAAGGGGGGGGGGGGGGGCTGGGAGTTGTAGAAGGTTCTGGAGATGCAAAGAGCACCCTCCCCCGACCCTGCCCCTACCCTTCAGGAATGCTTGGGGTAGGGGGCGGAGGAAGGCCCTGGCTTCCAGGGGAACTCTGCCCCTTCTCCCAAGGTAATTGCCTTGGGCCTCAGGAACATCGATGAACCGTTTGGGCTGACCCGAGCCTGGGGTCCTTCTTTTCTGTCCCTCCGGCCTCCCAAGGTGGCATCACTGAAGGCAGCGGAAGGGAAAGGGGGCATGGCCCCGGGGCACGGGGGCTCACTTGGCCGCCAGCAGCGGAGCTGGCACCGAGCGCCAGAGTAAGGTTTGGCATTGTTTCAGCTTACCGAGGAAGGGGTGGTTGCCGGGTTTGGGGCTGTGTGTGTTCCTTAAAACCCCATCTCCAACCGCAGAAACTTGCTTCTGGACTGCGCGAATCTTCTGGCTTTTCTTCTCCCCCCCCCCCCCCCAAGTGACCAGCAGAGGATGCTCCTGCCTAACAAGAGCCATGGCTTCATCCTGCAGTTAATTTTAAGCTGCTGCTTGTGGGTCCAACGTTCTTGTCTTCTGGGGCCTGGGTTCAGATTTCACCTCGAGCATTTCCCAGCCCAATGACTATGTCAGGGAAAATCCCTAAAACCACTCTGAGCCTTGGTTCCCTTTCCTGTGAAGTGGAGATAATGCCACTTGTACTGCAGGATTGTTGAGGGGAAAGGGCCCCTGTGTCCTCATAATTAGGATCTCTAATCCATAAAACCCCATAGTCAGAATCATAGTGAATATGTAGAAAGGCCTGCGAAAGGACCCCAGGTCTTACCATTTACTGGGCCAACATCTACGATGTAACCCAACCTCCTCTGGGCTTTGCCATCCCATAAGCTAGCCAGAGCCTCCTGCCGGCTGCCGCATGCTTAGAACTTCAGGTATTTCTATCTGAAAACTAAACTTATTTTTGTCCCCCCCAAAGAGAGTGTAGACATCTTGAGAGTGAGGCCTCTCTTCTATTTGTATCCCCAGCTCTAAGCACAGGACTTGGCACATAGTAGGCATTTAATAAAAGTTTTTTCATTCATTCATTACTACTATGTGCCTGCCTGTGTGCTGAATTCTGAAGATACATATACAAAAATTCAGTGGTCCCTGCATTCAAGGAGATTATAATAGAACAAAGGGAGACAGCTCATGTAGAAGAGTAGGGGGTACAGCAAGGTGGCTCAGAGGATTGAGAACCAACCCTAAAGATTGGGAGGTCCTGGGTTCAAATTTGGCCTAAGATACTTCCTAGCTGTGTGATCATGGGAAAATCACTCAGTCCCCATTCCCTAGCCCTTATCACTCTTCTGCCTTAGAACCAATATTCTAAGACAGAAGGTAAGGAATTTTTAAAAATGGGGACCAGAAATGGGTGCTCTGGCCTTGGAAGTCACAGGAGAACCCCAGAGCAGTTGATTCCCATTCCCCTTTCCAGAGCCAGTGGTAAGGTACCGTTCCCAGAGCAAGAGGAGGAAGCAGGGGATGAGGGGAGTGGGAGTGGGTGATAATTGACTGGCAAAAGTGCTAAAATGACCAAGGCGAAAGAGAATTGTTAGGTCTGGGCCCAGCATTCTGTTGTGCTGAGCTCTGGTCAGACAGGATGGCCAGGCTGGAAGGGAGGGAGCAGAGAGGAGGTATGGGTAGTGGGATTTCCCAAGCTCCATTCAGCTGGAGATACATCATAGGATCTGGAAGGGACACTGGAGGTGGTCTAGTCCAGTCTCCCCATTTTATTGACAAAGAAACTGTAGCTCAACAACTTGAAGTGATTGACCTGAAGTCAAACAAGTAGTAAGCAGTGCTGTCATTATTCTTAATGTGAGTGTATATAGGGCAGACGTCCCTGGATTCTATATAGAAATCATTTGCCTGCCCCCAGTTTTCTTAATTGGTCTTATTTTTATCAGTAGCTTTCATTTTTCCGTCCCTCCATGTCCAGATGTCTCTTCCCTGCCCCCCACCTCATGAGCCATCCTCTAACCAAGATTAAAAAGAGCATTTCAGCCAAACCGGCCAGTCCTTCAGCTGTGCCCAGTGCTATATGCGGTAATCCGTCCTCCTAAGCTCCTCTTCTGCAGAGGGGCAGCAGGACATCTTCTTAGCTCTCCCAGACGTCTATTTAAAAATGTTGCATGTTGCAGTCGTATTATTCGAAGAGACATCTCCATTCTCAAGGGAATGTGCAAGAACAAATCAAGGGCCTTTGTTTGGTTTTAAGCAGAACCGAGCTGGGAGGGAATGGGCTTCAAAGACCATCTCATGTCAGCTGCTCCCATGTGAACCCATTCCAAAAGGAAAAGGAGCCAACATTTCTGGAGCTCACCCCGCGAGAGAAGCCACTGTCGCTTCCTCCAGGTGGATTTTTTTATTTTCCAGGATGAAACCCCACTCTTGGCTCTTTATTGCTTACTGACAAGTGTAGGAGGGGCAGCTGGAGGGCTCAGTGGATGGAGAGTCAGGCCCAGAGACAGGAGGTCCTGGGTTCAAATCTGGCCTCAGACACTTCCCAGCTATGACCCTGGTCAAGCCACTTCACCCCTATTGCCTGCCCTTAGTCGTCTTCTGCCTTGGAACCAACGCACACTATTAATTCTAAAACAGAAGTTCCGAGTTTTAAGAAAAAGTTTAGGAGTGCAACCACTGTGTCAGCATTCAGGGTGACCTAGGCATTCCCCCAGCAGCCTTCTTGTCTCTCCTTACTCATCAGTAAGACAGCAGGGACCAGTTATGAGCTCTCTGGGTTGGGAGAGACAAGTTAATCATACTCACTTGTACTCTTAGTGGCTGAGGGATAATTTGCTGAATTTAAAGATTAATTTTTACAATCACTTTTACTTGGAACATTCTTAAGTCCTTTCTTGTCATCAGAGTAAAATCATTTTATGGAAGAGTTAAATGAGAATTGATTATAGAAACATCCTTCCTTTATTGGAATTTTATTCTTTCAGGATGTCAAATCCTTTTATTATTTTTTTTTAATCCTTACATCATAGAATCAATACTGTGTATTGGTTCCAAGGCAGAAGAGGACTAAGGGCTAGGCAAACAGGGTTAAGTGACTTGCCCAGGATCACACAGCCAGGAAGTCTGAGGCCAAATTTGAACCCAAGACTTCTTGTCTGTAGGCCTGGCTCTCCATCCACTGAGCCATCTAGGTTGCCCAAGTCCATTTGTTTTTATTGAGCTCCAGTAGTGTTGGTTAGGAGACAGGAGCCTGAAAGCTTTTGGAGGCCTGCGGGGTATAGCCTTGAAAGAGCTTTTATGTCTATATTTCTATGGGTCAGTATTTAGGCTCACCAATCGGCATTCAGCAGAGGCTGACTTTTCTTCCTCTCCTTGTTTTGCAGTGCCTGATGAACTCCTATTGGCGTGAGTATCTGCTCTTCTGAGGCTGGGGGTGCAGGGGAACTTGGGCTCTCAGGGGTGGTGGAGTGATATCCGATCTTGCCCTTCTTCGGCTCAGACGTTTAGTGGTTCCCCAGCGCTTGTGGGCAGAAGTTTAAATAACCCTCTTCCTGCCACTCAGAGCCCTTCCCAATTCAGTTTTGTCACCTCTCTTTCAACCTGATAATTCACCCCCATATGCTCTATCCAAACTGAGCTACCCTTTGCCCTCTCCCAACCAGTAAAACCTATCCTCCTCACCTTTGCACACACTATTCCCTCTACCTGGAATTCCCTTTCCTCCTTCTCTGCCTGGTGAAATCTGACCCAAACTTTCAAGTCCACCTGAAATGCTGCTGCTTCCCCTTTGCCCACCTTCCCCACCAGATGGGAATGATCTTTTCTCAACGCCTCCTTGGGTCTGTGGGGGTGGATGGAGCGAAGGCCGTTGGGTCAGGCGCTTAAGAGAGCAGGGATAACTCTGGAGAGCAGTTTCAGCTCCCTCTGTGCCCGGCATCATGCCTTACGCACAGTTGGTGCTTAATAAATCTTTGTTGTGTGCTGTTGGAAAAATGCAGGTTGATTTCCGAAACTGGAAAACAAAACCTTTGAAACAAAGTCAAATAAAACAAATTCCCATTTTGGCCTTTACTGAAAAAAAAAATGCAGGTTGATTCATTGATAAGATCTTTCCTATCAGAAAAAGGAAGCTTTCAATCTGGAGGGCAGAAGAGTCCCCCCCCCCCCCCCCCATGAGTCTGGTCCTCTGTCTTTCTCCATATACATTATATTATATATTTACACACATCTGTAATATGAATATCTATGTTTGCCTGTATCAATTTGGAATGAAATCAGGAAGGTGGGTCGAGCCAGGTGGAAGGCTGGACACCTACTGGAAGGCCCCTGCCCTCCCTAGACCTCAGTCTCAAAGGCTTTGTCTTATTAAATCTGTTCTAAATTGGGAACATTCTTTCAGAAATAGAAAAGTCTCTCAGCCCGCAGGGTGACTCAACCTTCCTAACCATCTTGGCTTCGGGACTCCCCCGGTCTTTACTTGTTGCTGCTGAAAATTGGCTGGAGATTGGCCGGAGATTGGCCAACCACATTTAGTGGTTGTCACAGCTCAGAGAGGAATATTATTTTCTGGCTTGGTCCCCTACTCTTTCTGTTTCCAGTGGGTGCCTGGTGTGTCCTCTTTGGCTTTACGGAAGCTGGGCCTCCGTCCGGTTTCCTTAAAAGTCAAAGATTTGTGAAGCTTCCCAAGGCGGATGGCAAGTCCTGGGAATCCCAGCTTTGGTTTACTTGCTCGGATTCATGCCCCACTGGGGAGTCTTGGCAGGAAGCAAGAGGGATGTCTCATTTTTTAAATACTCTTTCTGGATTGGGTCTTGCCTAAACCGGAAAGAGAATCCCCCCTCTCCAAACTTTGGCAAAGTTTGGGCCTCTCAAGTAATTTCCTATGTTTAATTGACCTAGAATTGAGGTGGAGGGGGAGACTTAGCTAGGGTCCCCTTGGATGGTCTTTGTCTATACTGGTCTATGATGAGGAGGGAAATATTATAGGTGAGCGTGCTGACCAGTGATTACCGGCATCTGCTGAAGGTTCATCTCAGGACTTCAGACACTGCCAACGTGGCCCTTTTCTCTTCTCCTCTAAACTTACACACTCTTCACCCCAGAGAGGCTGCCAAGTTTGATCCGACTGGAACAGCTCTGCCCCCTCCCTAGCAAAGGGCACATGGGGGCCCACTGAAGCCCCAGATTGAAACTTCATGCCTTAGCTCTCTCGCCCTTTGCATCTGCTGAGATTCCTCCATATTGGAGACACAAGACAGTTCAGGAAACTGCTATCACAGCCTCCTGTTGCATGGCAACCTTTTAGAGGGCAGCTGGGTGGCTCAGTGGATAGAGCACCAGAGCTAGAGACAGGAGCTCCTGGGTTCAAAGGTAGCCTTAGACACTTCCTGACTGTGACCCTGGGTAAGTCACTTGACCACCATTGCCTAGCCCTTACGGCTCTTCTGCCTTAGAACCAATACAGAGTATTGATTCTAAGATGGTAGATAAGTAAATAAGTAATTTTTTTTTAAGGAAACATTTAACAAAATGGACAGCTTTAGAGAAGTCTTGATATGGTGAGATTAACTCCGCAAAGGAGACAGAACATCACCAAGGACCCGAGTAGTCCCAGTGGAAGTTCCTGATGGGCTCCCTTTTGTTGACTTTGAGCCCATTTAAAAAAATATATTTTTATTGTCTTGCAAAACACACTTCCATATTAATCATTATTGTAAGGGCAAACACACATAACCCAAACCATGAAATTAAACCACAAATACGTTGATGTGAAAGATGACTCCAACAGTTCTTTCTCTGGAGGTGGGAAGCATTGTAAGTCTTTCAGGATTGCCCCAGATCATTGCAGTGCTGAGAGTAGCCAAGTTTTCACAGATAATTACCACCCAGTATTCTTGTTACTGTGTACAATGTTCTCTCAGTTCTGCTTATTTTGCTCTTCATCAGTTCCTGCAGATCTTTCTAGCTTTCTCTGAAAACATCCTGCTTTTCATTTCTTATAGCATAATATTATTCTATCACCAACATGTACCACAGTTTCTCCTCAGACATTCCCCAATTTCCAGTTTTGTCTCCAAAAAAAGAGCAGCTATAAATATTTTCGTACGAGTAGGTCCTTTCCCCATTTTTATTATCTCTTTGAACTACAGACCCAGTAGTGGTATTACCACATCAGAGGATTTGCATAGTTTTATAGCCCTTTGGGCATAGTTCCAAATTGCCCTCCAGAATGATTGGATCAGTCCACAACAACTCCACCAACAATGCATTAGTGCTTGAGCCCATTTCTAAAACATTTAGGGATGCTACTGTAACGCCCGGTGCTCCACAGTAGAGGGCTGGCACCATTCTTTCGCCTTGTCTTTGCATATTCAGTTATTCTTAATTGTATTCATTGGAGGATGCCAGATGGCAATGGAAGAAGGTTGGTCTGATCTGAAGTCTTTCTGTTTCCTAGGTTGAAATTTCTGTTTGGCCCTTCTGCTGTCCAGGCTTTGGATCTTGTCGATCGACACTCTGTCACCCGGATCGCCTCTCCTAGCGGGAGAATCGTCTATCAGGTAGAGTTTTTTAGAGAAATTTCCATGCTGGGAAATTCTCATTACATTTAAATTGTGTATTTACTGGACTTACTTTGGAGGAATGCTATAGTCAGATTACTTCCTGTATGTTAGGAAAGCATTTGACCTGCCTGGAAACATTTGACTGTTAGTAATTGAAATAGAATCCCTTTGCAGCCTCAGAATTAGCCAGGGACTGAGAGTAAATGGGCATTTAATCTTGGGCCTCATTAAGCTGAATGTCAGAAATTATGCATCCTTTATGGGATGGAAAACAGGAAATGCAAACAGCATGGGGGCGGGGGGGGGGGGGGAGAAAGAATTCCTTCTTTTTGGCCAATTGTGACTTTTCCGTGATTGGAACTAGAGGCACAATTCTTTCCCAAGCTCTTTAGCATCATCACCTCTTCCGGTCAGTGGGCGTGAATCAGGTGCCTGCTGTGTGCCAGGCACTGTATGAAACGCTAGGGCAACAAAGAAAAGCCGAAACAGGCCATGCCCTCCCAGAGCCCCCGTGCTTGGCACTAGAATCTAGGGTGCTCAGAAGGGACTCCTCCAGCAGGCAGAGACCAGGGATTGGAAGGAGCCAAGGTGAGGGGGACAGAGCATTGTGGACGTTATAGGGCGTTAGCCAGTCTGCTCACAGGCATGGAGTAATGGGGGTGCGGAATCACAGGCTGTGAACAGGGTTGGGGGGCAGGCGGGGAGAAAGATCACTGGAAAGGCAGGAAGGGCCCAGAGGCTGAAAAAGGTTTTAAATGCCTAACAAAGGCCTTGGCATTGGAACCTTGAGGTAATCGGGAGTCGCTGGAGTTTTTGAGAAGAGACGGACACCATGTTGGGCAGCTCTTCCCAGGGATTCATGTCAAGTCACATGGCTATTGGAAGTTGTGGAATAAGTGGACAGATTCTGCCTGCCCCGTTGGTGTCACCACTTTGTCATTAAGGATGACACTTGGAGGGGCAGCCAGGTGGCTCAGTAGATTGAGAGCCTGACCCAGAGATGGGAGGTCCTGGGTTCAGATATGGGCCTCAGACACTTCCTAGCTGGGCAAGTCACAACTCCCATTGCCTAGCCCTTACCTCTCTTCTGCCTTGGAACCAATACCCAGTGTTGATTCTAAGGTGGAAGGGTTAGGGTTTAAAAAAAAAAGAATGTCACATGGAATTTACCAACTAGAGGTCAAGGGGCATCTCAGCGGGATCACTCTGTCCTGGGAAATAGACAGCTCACTGTCTCGGACCCCTGTCCTCGGGCACAGGAAATAGCCCACTGGCCATTGCCCTGGACCACAGAAGCTCGGAGCCTTGTAGATGTCATCATTCTCGTGCTAGAGATCATTTCCTTCTCTCTCAGCTGGGCTTTGCGTACTTTTTTCTGTAGTGAAGAGGCCCCGCTTTTCTGAAGAAGAGAGGAGAGGTGCAGAGGGCTGACCACTCTTCCCACGTCCCCCTGTGTCAACTTTGTTTTGCTTTTTAATCCCATGTAGCACTTGACCTAGGCAAGCTGGCTTCCAGCTGGCTCCTCGTTTTCAGGGGCTGCCCACAGCTGTGCCATTCACACTGGGTTTTCGTCTGCGGCGATGCTCGGCTCTCTGATGACCCCGTTAAGACCCTAATGACTTTGCTTGAGACGTTTTCCATCATAGTTGACTTTTTCCTTTTCCCAGTGGTTATTTTCATTTGTTTAGTTTTCATTATTCACATCCTGTGTTATATTGGGTTGCCTTATTTATCGTAAAAACGCTAACTTCCTTGGAGTGTGGCAATCAGCCCAGACTCTGAATTAAATGGGACTGTGGAAACTTCACGCCCTTGGGATCGTTCTTCATGGTCCCATTTCATTGTACTTGGCTAGTGTCAAGGGTCTTCCAATTAGGGAGGACATGAAAAAGATGTGCTGGTGGTCTTTCTGAGACATCCCATTGGTCGCCCTGGGTGCCAGGTCCAAAGCTGACTTTCTTCCCATGAGGCACCTGTCTAATTGGTCTGTCCCCAATCCTGGGGACCAAACGTTGGTGTTGGGACTCTGCTCTGCAGGCTTCAGCACGTTCCACTTATTTACCCACTGGTTCTGGGTTTAGAAATTTTGAAGTCCACTCGGGAACGAGGTGCCCATCCTCTTGGTTTGGTTTCATTTACAGAACCGTAGGCTTAGAGCTGGAAGGGGCTCGGAGATCATCTTTTCCAGCCTCCTCATTTTACAGAGAAGGACACTGAGCCCCAGGAATATTTAAGTGACTTGCCTGCAGTCACAGAGCTAACAAGTATCTGAGGCAAGATTGGAACTCAGGCCTTCCCAATTCCAAGTCCAACCTTGTATCTGCTGCATCTTAGAACATCCTCGTGCCTTTCAAATAGATGATTTCCTCCTTTCAGTTAAGCCACCCTCTCAAGAGCTGGCTGGGAACAGAAAATCTTGGGTAGTCACGTACTCACAGGCACCTTCTGCCTAATGTACCCCCTCTAAAAACAAAGCAAAGCTTGTTGTCCAAATGGTCGCCCAAACTATCCCCCAAATCACCTAAACCATCGCACCAAAAAACTCCCCCCGAGAGAACTCAGATATGTTTTGGGAAGAGGAGGTCCCTTTCCATCCCGTATAAGTTTCGTTATTTGCTTGAACTTACCGTGGGAGAAGAGTAAAAGTAAGCATTCAGTGCTTCCCACCTCCCATAATGCTCCTTGGCTCAGACTTAGCCTTTTGGGGCCAGGGAAGGTGCCAGCCAGCTGATTGGTGCCAAGATCCATGCGGTGGCAGCGGCGTCCTGCCACACCCCCGCGTGATGCTCGGGAGAATCGTCCCATCCGTGCGCACCAGGCGCTGCCCACGCAGAGACCTCTCGAGGCCCTGTTGTCTGTCCAGGGAGGCAGAGCCGCCTGCAGGCGTGTGCAAGCCCAGAGGCCCGACGGTGGTGTGCCGTGCTTCGTGGAGCCTCGCACGCGCCCCGGGCATTCTCCGTCTGTCTGGGCAGCCTTTCTCACCTCTTCCCTCTGCAGCTTCAGTCTGGGGTTTCCAAACACTCCGGGGAAGTTCTTCTACCATTGCTCCATAGAGGAAGCAGCAACGTGCCTGTCTCCAGGCTGAGCCCCTTGTTCCATTCGAATGCCTGCCGGGCAGGGGCTGTGCTGGCCGGTCCGGAGGGTGCCCGGCTAAGCCACAGTTCTGCCGTTGCAGGGAGACGCGCGAAGGGGACGTCCCACACCCAGCTATGACGCCAGGCAGGTTGTAAAGGCTTCCGAGGGGGACAGAGAGAGAAGTGGTGTAAACTCAGGCGCGACAGATTTGGAAATGTCCAAACGAGTGAGTTAGAAAAGGTTTCTTGGGAAATCATTGCGCTCAGGGGTGCTTAGGGGCCCAGCCCCCTCGTTTGACCCATGAGGAAATCCCAGAGAGATTTAAGAGTCGTGGTCAAGGGGGCACAGCTGGGTGGCTCAGTGGATGGAGAGCCATGCCTAGAGAGGAGAGGTCCTAGAGAGGACTGGGTTCCAGTCTGGCTTCAGACACTCAGAACCAGTACACAGCATTGATTCTAGGGCAGAAGGTAAGGGTTAAAAAAAAAATCAAGGTAGAGCACTTCAGGTTAGCAGACATCGTGAGCCAAAGGCAGAGATGGGAAAGAGTAAGCTGTGTTGATGCCTCGGAACATCCAGTGCGAGCAAAGGGGGCTCCAGAATGGATTGAAATCAGATTGGAGAGGCCTTGGAACGGCAGGCCAGGGTCTTGGGTCCAGAGCAGCACAGGGCTCCAGAAACCTGGGAGCCAGTGTCCTGCTTACAGATGAGGAAACTGAGACTCAGGAAGAAGAGGGGACTTGCCATGGCTAACACGACAGGCGGCGTCTTAGGCGGGAAACTAGCTCAGGTCTTCCAGACTCCAAACCCAGTGCCCTGTCCACTGGGCCTCCTCAGCCAAGGAGCTTGGCCTTTATTTAGTAAGTAGGGGGGCCTCAGGGGAGGTTTGGGAACAAGGAGCTCTAGCCAACGAGCAGTAAAGGAAGGCTACTCCGATAGATTGGTTAGGGTGAGAGGAGAACCAGGGAGACCATCCAGGAGCTTCTTGCCATATTCTAGAGTGAGAAGGGCTTAATGTAAGGTAATGGGAAGAGAAAAGAGACAACAGAGGAGACTTCTGGAAAGAGAATTCATGATCCTCGCAGACCTCAGAACAGCAGCAGAAAGGCTGATCATTTCCTAGAATGTTTCACCTCAAGAAAAGCTCTGATTTATTAAACTCACAAACTAAGGGAAACAAAGGGAATACCACCAGGAGAGGTGTATTGGTGGGCAGAATATAGGAAACCCCAAGCGATAACCCAATAGATACCTTCCAGGAATCAAGAAAGTTTCACGTTAATTGGGGGGAAAAAACCAGGAGGAATTAGTTTTTTAAAAAATCTGAATGCAGCTAAAAATATTAAAGTGGAATGAAAAAAGAATAACATTTGTACTTTAATACTTCAGTGATCTATAGTTTCTCGGTGTGGACGTTTCTTCCACTTGTGTAAGTTGTATCCCCCTCACTGCCATAAGTGAGATTCTTTTTTTTTCCTTTTTCTTTGTTTTTTTTAAGCCCTCACCTTCTGTCTTAGAATCAATACTGTGTATTGGCTCCAAGGCAGAAGAGTGGTAAAGGCTAGGCAGTGGGGGTCCAGTGACTTGCCCAGGGTCACACAGCTGGGAAGGGTCTGAGACCAGAGTTAAGTGAGATTCTTGAAGAATTGCTATTATCAAAAGTTTCCATCCACTGAACACCATGTGGTGATGGGGCCTCCACTCTTGGCAAGGCGGGTCCTGGGTGGCAGGCATAGTGGTCATGACCAAGCCCGAACTCAAAGGCTTTACAGTTTGGCCCAAACCCCTCTGTGACCAGCAGCCTCTGTGCTGTTGTAAAGTATTAGGTTATGACTCAAAAAAATGGACAATGATGTAGAATACATGAAAACTCCCCCCAAAAACTAAAAAAAAAAAGAGGATTAAATGAGGTGAGGGTAAAGAACAGTGGATAGTACGATCCACGCCGAAAAGAGATGACGAGCCTGGATCTGGGATCTCTTTGGTATAAGGAACTCTCGAGTGAGGATACCCTCCACTAAGGCGGGTTGGTACCTTCTCTACCCTGGAGCAGGGGCCTTAGCCTGGACCTCCAGAGGATCCGTGGGTAGATTTCGAAGAATCCATGAACTTGGATGAGAAAAGAAATGTCATTTTTATTTGTTATTCTCCTCTCACGTAAGATAAGCATTTCCTTCAGTTATTTAAAACAGTGGTTGTTTTCTGAAAAGGGGTACATAGTTACAGCCGAGGTCTTTGACACAAAGAAGAACTTCCATCTTGGAAAGTTGCCTAGAGCCCTGAGGGCTGACGTGACATTCCCAGGGTCACACAATCAGACTGGGCCAGAGGTGGGCTTGGCTTCTGTCTGCTGTGCCACATTACCAAATCTGTACATGAGAAAAAGTAGGAGGAAGAAAAGGCTGGAAACTAATTGAATTGGAAGCCTATTTAGAAACAATTCAATTAAGTGAAAAATGTGGAGGACAAGTGTTGGAGGGCAGAACTCCGAAATAGCCGTATCCCTAAACGCAGTGAAAAAGAAAGAATCTGATCAATATTATTACAAGAAAACTTCTGGGATGGTTCCCAGAACCGTCAAGAACAAGCAACACTATGCAAATAGCAAGAATCCCCAGAATTCTAAGGAGACAATTAAAATTTAGGCCACCCAGGCAGAGAGATCATCAAATTCCGAACCTACATCAATTACCATAAAATAAAAAATAGCTTTGTTTTAGGCTACCAGAAAAGGGTCAAGAACCCACGTCTCCCCTAATCCTAGAGCAGCGAGAGCAGAAAGGACCCCCCTCTTGTTTTGTCCAGGCTTCTTGTTTGGTAGAGGCAGAAGCTAAAACCCAGAAAGGCGACTTGCCCAAGGTTGCCCACGTCCAGCCACTATTCCAGGCTGCTGCTTAGGACTTCTTTGGATGAAGATCTCACCAGGTATCTCTTGGCTTCAGCTGTCAGGTGGACAAGAGAGAACTCTAAAGGCTGAGCGTAGACAGGATGGACCAGATCTGGGGATGAGGGGGCCAGGAGGAGAAGGCAGGAAGTTCAGCTGGTGCTAGGGAAAGGTAGGGGAATATGGAGGGGATGCGGGGCCACCAGCCCGAGTCTCGAACCTGTCTGCCTCAGTTTTCTCATCTGTAAAATGGGGGAGCCTAGGCTAGATGATAGCTAAGTTCTCTTCCAGCTCTAGATGTATGACCCTATGTAATAGTTAAGTCAGATGGCAATGAGGATCTGTGTTCAAGTGGTGGCATCTGGTTGGGGGATCCTGAGGGGGTAGAATCAGATTCTTGAGTCATCGTGATATAGTCGTGTCTGACTCCTTGACTCCATTTGAGGTTTTCTTGGCAAAGATGCTAGAACCTTACCTTTTATAGATGAGGCAGACAGGGTTAAGTGACTTGCCCAGGGTCACTCAGCTAAGTGTCTGGGGCTGGATTTGAACTCAGGAAGGTGAGTCTTCCTGACTCTAGGTCACCTAGCTGCCCAGAATCAATAGAATGAATCAATTTAATGAAGCCTGGGTTATGAGCGTGGGAGATGAGGCGTTCAGTGGCTCACTGCTAGTAAGAATGAAGCCAAAGGAGGGCCAGCTTGGTTTGGAACATGTTGAAGGTGGGTTTGGAGGCCTGGAGGTGGGAGATGAAACTGTTGGTCAGTATGAGAATGCTCCGGAGAAAGGGCAGAGAAGAGGCCAGGATGCAGGGCCAGCAGCGTCGAGCCCCAGAGAGGTCCCGGTGCTGTGGGAGGCCCCAGGACGCCCCCCTCCCCCCCACCATGACTAGACATGTGTAGCAGCAGGGGATGGCTTAGATTCAAATGGACCCTTTGGAGGTCCCTCGAGGAGGCCCTAACAGTGAGAATCCCACAAGAGAAGCCAAGAGCCCATCAGGAATAGGAGTGGTAGAACCCCTTCTCTGGTCCAGTAGACAGACTTGGCAGGGAAGGCCAAGAGTGTGGCTCGCGTGGAGAGCGGGCTCTTCCTGCCTTAAGCCATCATCCTGAAGGCCGAGACTCGCCTCAGGGGCATTTCGGATGGCCGCCCGCCTGGGCTGGCTTGGTAGGTCCAGCTGGGGCACGAGGGATCCCTATGCATCCGAGCCCCATCCTGAAACGTGAGTCACAGGCCTAGCTCAGATCCTACCTTGGGCACACGAGCGAGCCTCCCAAACCTCTGTGAAATGGGGGTCCTGGGAGTCCCCCCGGCCTCCTCACGCTCTCTCCCTGCCGTTAGGCAGCTTTAACGCTTGGACGTTTTCTCTGACAGCCAACCTAAACCCGCCTCTTGGTAGCGTCCAGCCCCCTTATTAAGGGCCCTCCACGTGCTTTTTGGTCCCAGGGACCCCCCGACCCATAGACCCAAGCCGCAAGGGACACCCTGGCCCCCCTCGGCCCCCTCCCTTCCTCTGAAGCGCCTCGGAGTGAGTGCGGGCCGAGCCCTGAGACCTGCCTCTGCCGCTCGCGTGCTCCGTGTGTCCGGCTGCTGTGTAGCATCCTCGGCCCGAGGGCTCCTTTGGGCTCCCCGGCAGGGACGAGCGCGTCTCCGCCCTCTGGTCCCTCCGAGGTCTCACAGTCCGTGCCGAGGGCTGGGCCTTGAGGTGACTGGCCCAGGATCGCAGCCAGGACATGTCGGAGGCCAGATTTGAACCAGGATCCCCTGCTCTGTCCATCGAGGCCCCTGGCTGGCTGCCTGACCCCCCACGCCTAGGCCCCCCCCAAAGGCTTTCCCGCGCTCGGGCCACGAGCGCCTTTGGGGGTGGGGTCCGGAGCGGCCGCGTCTTTGCAGACAGGCGTCAGGACCGCTGCAGAGGGGGCTGGGCCACGCCACGGGAGGCAGCGTTTCCCTTCGGGGAGGTCCCCAAAGCTCTCCCTCCCACGCACTGCTCCGTGTGGTCTGAAGCCCTGCCTTTGGTCTCCAGGTGCTCGGGAGCTCCGGGAAGGTGTACACGTGCTTTGCCTCCTGCCATTACTGCTCGTGCCCGGCCTTCACCTTCTCCGTGCTTCGGAAGAGCGACAGCCTGCTGGTAAGGGGCGTGAGCCAGGCTGGCATCCTCGGGCTCTGGGGCGGCCTTTGCAGAAGAGGACGCGTTTGCTCGCTCGTGCGCCCCTTCTGCTCAGAGAGCTGCGCGCCGCTCGGCCTTGGCCCTTCCGAGGTCCCGGGCCTGGGCTCCGCAGCCGCGCTTCAGCTCAGCCTCCCCACCAGTCAGGAGGCCTCCTGGGAATAGCCCTGGCTCGCGGGATCCGAGATCCGGGGTAGAGGGAGCCGAGGGCCAGGAACGCTCCGTGCCTGGGCCAGTCACGCAGTCTGTAAGGGACAGAAGGGATTGGAGCGCGGGTCTTGGGAGCCCAGCCAGGACTGTCCACTGCCCCAGGATGCCCTTCCTCTCCTTAGCCTGCCTGGCACGCTGCCTTGGCCCAGGGGGCCCAGGAGCACATCTACACTGTCCGCCGCAGGAGGGAGCCACGGCTTCCTCCAGAAAGGGGAGACGTGCGTCTATTCCCTCGCCCTCAGCAAGGGGGTCCCCGCCTTTCTCGGGCCCCCTTCTCAGAATCTCCTCTTTAAATGCACAGGACAAAATACAGACGAGTGCAGAGGAAAACGCTTGCAGGCATCAGAGCGCTTTTGCCATCCCCGTTCTCGGACCCCCTGAACTCTATCCTTGGCTCAGGGAGGCTGAGCACTGGAAAGAAGCCACCCAGCAGCATCGGCACCGCCCTTCCCATCCCTTCCCACTGGAGTCTGCCGCCGTCTCGGGCAGTGCTAGGGTTCGAGGGTCTGGTGCCCTTGGCACAGCTGGCGGTGTGCTTGGCCCATGAGGTTCCCCACCCGCCCAATTTGCCCCTTGGTGCAGCTATTTGTTTTATTTATTCTATTTAGACAAGAAACCAACCATTGATAGAGTTGGTTTTTCCATCACCTCGAATAGCTGCTGATGCAGTGAATAAAGTGTCAGGCCCCGGAGGCAGGAAGAACCGCGTTCAGATCCAGCTACAGAGCATGATTTACTAAGTCAGAGATCATGCCAGCACCCACCTCCCCGGGTACTGTGAGCCTCAAGTGAGATAACCGCCCAAGGGCAGGAGTCTGCGTTAGGCCTCTGGTTGGCTGGACAGGAGAGCATGTTGTGGGTGGCTGGCTGGGGCCACGCGAGTCCTTTGCCCTCCAGCTGCCTCTCCTGCATTCTGTTGTGGCTCGTGCCCAGACCGAGCCTGTTCTGGGGCCCTCGAGACTCCACGTGCTTCCCTTTCCCTTCATCACCAGGGGCTCGCACCTGGAGACGGAGGACTTCGTTCCCAGCAGTCTTAGCGAGTGGGTATTTTTCCCTTTAATTTAAAGGACTGCTGGGTGGCTCAGCGGATGGAGAGCCAGGCCTAGAGACGGGAGGTCCTGGGCTCAGATCTGGCCTCAGACACTTCCTAGCCGTATGAGCAAGTCCCTTGACCCCCACGGCCCAGCCCTGACCACTCTTCTGCCTCGGAACCAATACACAGAATTGATTCTAAGACAGAAGGGGAGGGTTTAAGAGAGAGAGAGGTGGTTGTGGTGGGTTGGGCAGAAGTGAGATGATCTGCTTTGGGCTGGTGAGTTTTTTCTCTCTGGTTTCTCCCAGATAAAACACAAAGGCCAGTAGGACGAACCCTAGACCAAGAGGGGCGACGAGGGGGTTCTTATCCTGGAATCTATGATTGGCTATTAGGGCTTCCATCATTATTTTCACCAATTGCTCTCACTGAAATGGAGCACTTCCTTCAGTTATTTCAGAACGTTCTTATGAAAGGGGCCCCCGGCTTCACCAGCCTGCCTAGAAGAAAGGACCGCGTGTCTGGCCACACCACTTGGTGGTCACGTGAGGAAAGCCTTCCGCCTGGGCCTCAGTTTCCTTATACACAGAATGAGAATCTGTCTTTTCGGTGCCAGCATTCCGTTCTGCATCTCTCTGACCAGGGAGCCCCCCCTCCCCGGGCCTTCTCCATACCGCCCCTGCCTTTCGCTGGTAGGAAGAGCCAGCTGGATGCAGGAAGCTTTCAGTTCTCTGAAAGCTTGTCAGGCCGGAGCTCCGTGGCTGAAAAAGGGCCCCCCCAGCTTTAGATACTGGCTTGCCTGCTCTGGATTAACAAGGCGCCGATGCCTCCTGCAGCCGTGGGCAGCCGAGGGCGTCCCATCCCCTGACGTCCCTGTTAGCCGTCAGTTTAAGGGCTTTTCTGTCCTGAGGCATTCCGCTTGCCCAGCACAGAGGGATGCAGCATCTGGGGCAAGGGCAGGTTCTCTGAGTTCTCTGTGGGCTTTGTAGAAAGGCCTCCTCGTGCTAGCTCTTCTCGACCCACCTCTGGCTTCTTTCTTGGTCCAGGCCAGGACGTTGGAGTCAAGAGCTCCTGAGGAGGAAACCCCTTCTACTGATGCCGGTTCTTCTGGCTCTAGCAGCCGCTGACAGGCTGCCTCTTCCCAAGCGGGTTTCTAACTGACTTGTATCTCGTGTCTTCCAGTGCAAGCATCTCTTGGCCACCTACCTTAGCCTGGCCATGGGGGTGTGCCAGGACCTGAGCGTTTCTAACAAGCAGCTGGCTGGCATCTTGTTGGCCCAGGAGGACCCAGAAGGATAAGCAAGCCTCGAGGGCATCACCAGGAATCTTTGGAGATGGAACTTTGCCCCATGAGGGAATATTTCCCACTTCCCTTCCCTTGAAACAGCTGCTGGAATGAAGGCCTGAGAGAGCATTTATTAAACGCTTATTATATGCCAAGCACTGCTATGGTGGCCCCACTTTCTCATTTAACTGTTTGCTCTCTACTTGGAAGGAAAATGGCCCCTTTGGCTTACAGACCGTAGAGTACGCACCTGTGGTTACGGACGAGCCCTCTCCCGACAGGCTTTCTATAGCTAGGAGGCCAGCGAGACAGCTGAATTCTTCAGCAAAAATGGATTGTGGTCGCTGATCTTTTTTTTTTCTATTTTTCTAATGGGGATAAAAATACTACTAGTAGGCATTGTGTTAATGTTCAAATTGGGGGCAGCTAGGTGGTGCAGTGGTTAGAGTTTGGAGTCAGGAAGATCTGAGTTCAAGGGGGGCCTCAGACCCTCACAGTGTGATCCTGGGCAAGTCACTTAACCCAGTTTGCCTCAGTTTCCTTCTCTGTAAAATAAACTGGAGAGGAAAGTGTCAAAGCACTCCATATCTTTGTGGAGAAAACTGCAAATAGAGTCATGAAGCGTCAGACACAACTGAACAACGACAATATTCTGATTCATGGAAACGGTAAAGTAAGAGCAAGCCTTCATTTTCCAAAGGGATGGGGAAGAGGTCTTTGCCAGTGTTTGAAGTTTACTCATCCTTCGTAGAGGCAGCTGGGAAGTAGAAGGAGCGTATGCTTTGGATTCAGAAAGCCTGCAGATGACAGCCTCACTGCCTATTAGCTCTGTGGCTGTCGGCTGCTAGGCTTTTTGAGCCTCTGTTTTCTTTTCTGGAAAATGGGGATCACAGTCCTAACGCTATCTCTCCCACTGGACCAAGTGAGACTAACTTGGGTAAGTCAGTGTAACTGATCCCTTTTAGCCAACGTCAGCGGAGGAGGTAAATTCAGTGGGGACACGGCCGATGCCGAGGGAGCTGGTGGCACGGCTAGAAGAGTCATGCTTTTGTTCAGCAGGCCTTTACTAGGTAACGACTGTGTGCCAGGAGCCAGGAATACCAAGATAGGATCACACAGACAGCATGTGACCAGAATCAGGAAGCCCTGAGTGGGATTGGTTTTCTCTTTGCATATTGAACTTGAAAAGTAGTGGTGGATAGAGAGCTGGCCTTTCCATGGTCACCTGGGTCCAAAATGAGTCTTAAAGTGGGGAGAACCATGGAAGGGATTGAACCTGTGATTTCAGTGGCTTAGGGAATGCCCAATGAGGAAACCCCCTCGATCGACATGGAGGAGCCCATCTGCAACATGTAGTCTTGTAGACGCAACTGGGGCACTCGGGCGTGAAGCTACGTGCCCAGGGGCCCACTGGCAGGATGTGGCCACATTGATTCCCAGCGCCATTGAAATACTGGTTTGATCCCTTCCATGGTTCTCCCCACCAAGATCAGAAATCCTCAAGGGGACAGTGGGATGTGGGACGGGTAAGGAAGGGCCTGAGAAATCTGAGGATGAAGTCTCAGGAAAGGAGAATCATCACCCTAAAAGGGGCATCTCAGCTGGACTCTGAAAGAAGCAGGGATGTCAATAGAAAGAGATTGGGTGGAGAAATGGCCGTTTTGGGTGCCGAGGTTGGCCCGAGCAAAGGCCGGGATGGGAAGTCCAGCCAGTGGCCCCTCCCGAAGTGGTGTGAGAGTCACCAGCAGCATCTATTTCTCCAGTTTGATTAGGCCTTTTCCAACCTAGTCCTGAGCTTAATCAAGGTAGAGGAAAGGGAGCCACCATCTCACCATTTCCATCTCCCTCGTGTGTTTTCCCTCCCCAGGAAAGGGAAAAGGCTAGAGATAGTTTGGGGCATGTTTTGCCACATTAAATTTCTTAACCAAAAAAAAAACCAACAAAAAACAAAACAATGGCTTTATTTTTATTTTTCATTCATTTAAATTATCTTCAGCTTTGAGCTAATACTCTATTCTTTACACATACACAGAAAATGAGGTTAAAATCTCACAGTTTGAGCTCACCCATTTCTTTGCCCCATTTTTGGTATGCTTGAGTCAGATGGCATGGGGAGGACCACAGGCAGCTGTTTTGGCCCCTTCCTCCCTTTCAAAACCGAGAAGGTGACCCCCCCCCCCCACTCCCGCCACCTTCAGAAAAGGGAGAAAGAAAATCGAGCAAAGGTGAGGGGCCGGAAGCTTTTTCCTCCATTGTTCTAGGGTCCCCTTGACAGCAGTTCCCTCCAGGAGAGAGAAGAGCTGCTATCTCCAGGATGAGATGCCCACCAACACTAACGAGCTAGAACAGGCCTCCCCTCCCCAGGGCCCCCTCTCCACCCATGCCTATACGTAGTGTTCTTGTGGCCACATCCAGGGTCAGGAGAGCGAGGCATTGGGTTTCCCCATTGCCTCCAAGTTAGTAAAACATCGCCAAGGGGGGCGTTCACAGTAACAGCGGCTGAAATTCCTTCCTGTTAGAAATACTCCACACATCAAAGATGGTGCGGCTGACCCGTCCTGGCCCAGGGCTCCTCCACCTCCCTCCCGAGTCGTCTGGTCCACACGGGACTAGCAGCGGGGTCTGGGATCCAGATCCCCCTGCGGTACGTTTCCGTCCGTCAGGCCTGCACCAGAGGTGCTCGGGATGGGCAGCCAGATCCACGCCCAGAGGCGCCCGTCGTGGGGCGAAGGTCTCGTGGCCTCGGCGGCGGCAGGGGTCATACATTGGCATCGAGGGTCTGCACCGTCCCCGACTGTCCATTGCTGCTCTTGGGGAGCTCGTCTCTCTGACAGAGGACGTACCTTGAGATGATCCTGCGGAAGGTGTAGCGGAAGTCCCTTATCCGATAGGCGTAGATGATGGGGTTGACGACGGAGTTGGCGTGCGACAAGAGGATCACGATGTGCATTAACTCCTTGGGCTTGTGCAGGGCAAAGTGCTCATCGAAGAGCGTGATACAGTTTGTGGCATGCAAGGGCAGCCAGCACAGAGCGAAGATGCCCACGATCATGGCCAGGGACTTGGCCGCGTGGATCTCCCGCTGCAGCGTGGTCCTCGAGTGGTCCATGAGCTCCATGCGGCGCAGCTGCTGGCAGGCCACCAGGAAGATCTTGACGTAGATGGCGAGCATGATGAGCAGCGGGGGCAGGACGCAGCCAAAGAAGTTGAAGTAGACCATGTAGGTCATGGTGACCACGTTCTCAAAGAGACATTTCACGGGGCAGCAGCTCAGGTTCTTGGCTCCATCAATGCAGTCATGGGTAGCATTGGCCCTACCGTTCCATCCCATGAGAGGAGTCAGGCCGATGCCGAAAGCGAGAATCCAGAGGACAGCAATGACTCCTCTTGCCCGGGTCCCAGTAACTAAGCTCTTGTACCTGTGGCCAGGGGAAAAAAATTCATTACACTCAATTTCTAATCATCAACACATTGTTACACCCTTTTTTGGGAGGGGCGGGGCAAAGGGAATATTATCTTTGCTTTTTGAATACAAAACGATCTTCACCACCACCCCTCCTGGGGCTGCAGTGGATAGAGAACTCCGTCTGGGCTCAGGAAAATCTGAGTTCAAATCAGGCCCAAGATACTGACTGGCTGTGTGACCCTGGGCAAGTCACTTAAATCGGTTTGCCTCAGTTCTCTCTTCTGTAAATGGGGATAACAATAGCACCTACTTTCCAGCAGTGTTATGAGTATTATCCAATGAGATCACTGTAAAAGCACGTGGCACATTACCAGGCATCTAGTAGTTGTCATATAAACGTTTCTTTCCTCACTCTCATGCCGTAGAAGTTTCATTTCTCTAATAAGTATAAGGTTATCATTTGGGGCTACTGGTGCTTAAATGAAGCAGAGCCTGGCTGAGTAAGCCCAGAGATTTCCTGGGCATAAGGAGCTCCCAGGTGAAGAAATCCCCTCTCCCAATGCACATCTCCACCTTTGCAGCTAGTCACAACCAGAAGAGGTGCCTTCCTGACCCACAGCCCAGCTAGAGAAAGACAAGTTGATTTTCCTTTTAAATCTGACATCCCATCAGAGACCATTCATGCCGCCGGGCTTTTCTGCTGCTGACGGAGCTACACACTAAACAAATCCACAGTCAATGAGAGGAACAGTGAAAATCCCTTCAGCTTTCCACATGCACAGCAAACGAGGTTAACATCTCAGTTTAAGCTCACCCATTTTGCCGCCCCCCCCCCCCGGATGCACACACGCAGCTCAATTTAGATTTGAAAAGAAAACAATTGGAGTTCACCGATTGCTTTATCATATTTTGTTGCAAGCTTGAATCTACCACGGTAGTGTGAGACTCTCCAGGTTGAGAGTTCAAATCTCTCCACTCTTGGAAGGAAAGAAGTAAACCCATTCTAGATAAGACATGACTGAGCCCTTTTCCTTAATTGTTCTCCAGCCTTGAAGGCAGCTAGGTAATAGTAAGAGTGCAGGTCCTAGAGTAAAGAAGACCTGAGTTCAACTCTACTCTCAGATACTTACTAGCTGTGTGACCCTGGCCAAGCCACTTCAGCCTCTTTGCCTCTGTTTCCTCATCTGTCAAAGGAGCCAGAGAAGGAAATGGCAAACTCTCCAGCATCTCTGCCAAGAAAATCCCAAATGGGGTCACAAAGTGTCAGTATGACTTAAAAACAATTGAGAACGGACACCCTACATCACAAGGCCACCGATTTGAAGAAGCAGCCATTGCAGAAGAAGGCAGACATCTGGATGGTGTTACCTCCTTCCCATTGGATACCATCTATGATGATAATCTTGGAGACTCAGATTGGGGAAATTCCCTCTTACAGAATGTGGAGAGGTGGACGGCCCCCATTAAACTTGTCCAAAACAATGTCCAAAGGGCTGGAAGTCAATGCATCCCCTTTGATCCAGTAATAGTGCTTCTAGGTCTGTCTCCCAACCAGATCCAACAAAGGAGAAAAGACCTACTTGTACAAAAATACTTAGAGCTGCTCTTTCTTGGTGACAGAAGAATTGGAAACCGAAGGGATGTCCCTCTACTGGGGAATGGCAGAACAAATTGTGGTATAGGATGGTGATACCATTATCTATTGTGTTATAAGGAATGATGAACAGGATGATTTCAGAGAGAGCTGGAAAGACCTTTGTGAACTGATGCAGAGCGAAATAAGCAGAACCGGGAAAGCACTGTACACAGTAACAGCAATACTGTGGAATGATCAACTGGGAAAGACTTCGCTACTCTCAGCAATACAATGAACCAGGACAATTCTGAGGAACTTATGACAATGCTGTCCTCCTCCAGAGAAAGAACTATTGCAGTCAGAACGCAGACCAAAGCGTATGATTTTCCACGTTGGTTGATTATTTGGGGAGGGTTGGTTTTATATGATTATTTTCTACAAAAATAAACAATATGGAAATATGTTTTTTATGATAATTACATGTATAACCCAGATCAAATTGCTTGCTGGCTCCAGGAAGGGGGAGAAAAAGGACGGAAGGAGACAATTTGGATCACTAACTTCAGAAAACTTGTGTGGAAATTTGTCATTACAAGTAATTGGTAAAATAAAATTTTATAATAAAAATAAAAAATTAGGAAAGAAAAAAAGCTCTAAAAACTCCCCAGTTAACAAGACCTGGTGATGCATGATCATGGATCAAATTGGATGCCTTCTGCTCCGACATTTTATAGAGGAGGAAACTGAGGCTCCATGACTTGTCCATAATCACCTAGCAATGTGGCAAGGTAGATGAAGTTCTCTAGTGGAATCCAAATCCAGGCTCCGGTTCTCCTTGGCTATGTGACTTTGGACAAGATCCTAAGCCTCCAGGTCTGGGATCCCTCATCACTCACATGTTCCACGCATTTCTGTTTTTGATTGCCTTGTGATTCATAAAGAACCATAAAAGATGTCGAAAGAACCTGATAAGCCATCCATTTGTTTTGAAAATCCAAAGCTGCATAGAGGGTACATGTGTGTTTATAAATATACATGTTAGTGTGTATATTTTTTGTTCACTTATTTCGAGCACGGCCCACTCTCTGTGACCCCGTTTGGGTCTGGAGTGTTTTATCATTTCTTTCTCCAGCTCATTTTACAGATGAAGGAACTGAGGCAGTGACTTACTCAGGGTCACATAGCTAGTGAATACTTGAGGCTAGATTTGAATTTGCCTTCTTGCCTAGGATCTATCCACTATGCCACTTAGATGCCTGAATGTACATGTCCATGTTACTAAATGCTAAATGGATACATACACACACACATACATTTTATAGCAGGACATGCCTGTGGTTAACACTGACTCATGCTTGCCTAGGCTTTTAGGGCACTGGGCTGACTGCCCATCCACCATATTCTGGGGATCCTAACAGCTGGAGTTGAGGAGAATGGGTGTTCCAGGCATGTGAATGCTCAGACACAAATGCCTTGATTGAAGTGACCAAGACAGGTTTTGAATTTGTCTTCCTAACTCCAAGTGGGCACTCATCTACTGCACCAATTATGTATGTGCCTCAAGACAGTGTGTGAATAACTAGGTAAATAATAAGATACAGAGTCCATGGAGAGGAGACAATAGCACTGGTGCCTCTTCCAGCAAGTGGGATTGGAGCTGAGTCTTGAGGGAAGCCGAGGACACCAGGAGTGAAATGATGAGGGGGTGCTAGAGGCAAAAACGTGGGAGATATGGGAGATGGACCAGTAAGGAGGCTAATGAGCTGGAGAAGAATGAGTTCTGAGAAGACTCCCAAGGTTAGGAAGGAAGGGGGGGGAGGTTATGAAGAGCTGTAAATGCCCAATAGAAAGCTCAATATTTGATAGGAGAGGTCATTGGGAGCCAGTGAAGCCCAGTGAGGAGGGGGTTGAGATGGTCAGACCTATTCTTCAGGAATGATGAAACAAGACGTGCTTCTGGGTAGAGATATGGGGACCTACAGGTATGGAATGCTGCATATACTATCGGAAGTCATTGGGTGCCATTTTGCTTAACTATTTTTGTTTGCTCTAATGGGAGGTCCTTTGGGCGTGGAGAGCTGGATTGGGAAGTGATTGTGCCATGAATGTGAAAAAGGTCAATAAGAAACTTTTCAGACTCAGCTGCTAGGTCACGGTCTAGCGGGGACTGGCTGCCCTTCCTTCGGATGCTCTGAAGCAGCCGGAGTTGGGGCACGTTCTTGCCTGCCCAGACAGCTTGCTTCCGTTTCTTCCTCTCATCCCTCTGATGATAGCCATGGCATGTCTTATTCGGTTATTCCTCAGGGCGGTCTTTGCTGGCTGCTCACTCACAGAGCCTCCCTTTGCTCTCACTTAAGGAATGTGTCCTGGCCAAGAGATCCACCCTCGCCTGCCTCTGGAATGCAAAGCCAAGGATTCCTAGGGAAAGCTCCTTCTCTGGGATCCAGGTCAGGGAAGAAGCGAAAGACCAGACCCACCTCATTTAGGACTCGCCTCTCTATGGCCCTTGGGGGTTTATAAAACTTTTCAGCCTAGAATTCTGGGAAGGAGATAGTTCCCCCTCCCCTTTTAACCTTTCTTATCTCCTTACCCTTGTAACCCTTATCTTCTGACTTAGTATCAGTTCTAAAACAGAAGAGCAATAAGGGCTGGGACATGGGGGTTAAGTGACTTGCCCAGGGTCTCATTGCTAGGAAGTAGCTGAGGTCAGATTTGACCCAAGACCCTCCGGACACCAGGCCTGGCATTCTTATCCACTGTGCTACCTAGCTGTCCTGAGAGTTCCATTTCTAGGAGAAGAAACTAGGGCTTGAGGTAGAATGTGAAAAGATCTATATTTTCTTATACTGAAGTGATACACACAAAATCGACAGAGGCCTGTTAGATGGACAGAATGTGAGCTCCTTGGGAGACATCAAAAGCTTTTGCTACATATTCGTCCCTGAATCTGTAGCACCTAGCAGAGTACCCAGAACACGCTTAAAAATTGCTTGTAGCATTGATCACAAACAAGTGGCCACTTCCTCTCCCTAAGCCCTGATTTCCTCATCTGTGAAATGGAAGGAAGTATTGAACTAAATGGCCTCTGGGGTCCCTCCCAGCTCTAGATCTGAGATCCAAACCATAAAGCACTTTGCCTCCATGGGCCTCAGTTTCCTCATCTGTGAAAGATTACACTGAATGGCCTCTGAGGCCCCTTCTGGCTCTAGATCTGTGACAACATGGGCCTCTGAATCAGTGAGGCTGAGAAAACACACACTGCAGAATGTGTCATTTGAATGTTACCCTAAAAACTACGATTCCCAGCACTCTACTCACTTCCTGTATGTGCTGATGCAGACAGGATATAAATTGGGTGTAGCCCTGCCTCTCGCTCCCTTTCCTTCCTGGCCAGGCTTTGGTGGAATGGGAATTTTTGAGCAGATAGAAAAACTTACTCATGTGGTTCTATTTTGTCAGATAATAAACATAAAAACAATACTTGAAGTGTTACACATTCATTTAAATCCTACAAGAAAGTCTTGACCTTCTCCAACTCCAAAGGGCCCCAAGAACCCAACCCGGTAAGAGGAGCACATACGAGATTACGAGCACACACACACACACACACACACACGGATCTCCACCCAAAGGCTGCCATATTGGGACACTCTAACTCTTGAGTTCCCACCAAGCTCTCCCTGTGCTTCCAAGACTGAAACGTGAGATCCAGGAAGTGGTCGCTCGTTGCGCCATCTTGGAGATGTCCTGAGCCATCTTCTTTCACCCAAATGTGCTTATTAACTTCCGGACTCAGTACAGAAAGAATCAAGGCCGGAGAAGCAACAAAGGACAAAACCAGCATGAGCCCCTCCAGTTCCATAATGAGAAAGAATGAAGGGTCAGGCGCTGTGCATCCTAGAGAGGGTGGGGGTGCTCTCCTCTGCTCTTTCTTAAGCTTTCCTTCCCCCATCTCAAATAAAGTCACCGAGCCATTGTCCTCCTCCAAGAGAAACAGAAGGGCTTAGGATGGGCCCAGAATCCCACTAGGAACAGGATCAACCCCTCCCCCCATTACACCCCTTATTTAAGAGGTTTGGGGTCCTTATCACCCAGGCAGCTCCCTCTGCCAGTCTGAAGTAAGTATGAGGCTGTCCACTTTTATTGCCTGCCTGCCCACCCTGCCCCACTCCCCTATAACAACGGATCCGCCTGGTCATGGGCATTTGAGTTCTTCTAGATAAGCCAGGAGCATCTAGGACCAGGAGAAGCAAAAGCACAAGGCACATTCACTGGTCTGAGTCCCTGGCATGGCTTCATTTTCTTTCTTTTTTCTAAATAACTTCTATTTTCTGCTTTAGAATTGATACTAGGGATTGTTTCTAAGGCAGAAGAGAGGTAAGGGCTAGAAAATTGGGGTTAAATGACTTATTCAGGGTCACCCAGCTAGGAAGTGTCTGAGGCCAGATTTGAACCGAGGACCTGCTGACTCCAGGCCTGATGCTCTATCCATTGAGCCACCTAGCTGCCCCCAGAACCTCCTTTTCTATAAAATTAGGGCCCAGCCCATCTGCCCCACAAGTCGTAGAGAAAATCAGAAGGGAACCTGCCTTCGATTGACTTAGGAGACAGTCAGACCAATCCATCAGCCTGTAGGAAATAATCATCTATGCTCCAAAGACAAAAACCAAGGCAGCATCTGCCCTCAGAGAGCTTCCCTTCTATTGTGAAGTAGAATGAAATGGAAAGGAAGAACGTTTATTAAGCTATGGGCCAAGCACTGGGTATCTGGAGAGGAAAAAAAGAGGCAAAACAGTCCCTGGCCGCTAAGAGATGTTTGGGGGTGGCAGGATTTGATAGGAATCCATCAGTCAGTCAACAAGCATTTATCCGTCACCTGCTGTGCCAGGCACGGTGCCAAATGCCGAGGGCACAAAGAGAGTTGACATTTTATCGGCAGAGATAACAGCTATGGGATGATACACAAAGTAAATACGGTGGATTTTGTGGCGGAGACGCCGCTTCTCCCCCTTTGACAGATAGCGCTTGCTCAGGGCCCCCAAGAAGAGAAGAGAAGGTGCCAAGGAGGAGAGCCGCTCCCTCGCTGTTCGGACTTTCCGCAGGGCCCTTGTAGCTCCGAGACCTTCCGATGGCCCGTAGAAAGAGGATCTTAGACGGAGGCGAGGAGGGAGAAGCCAGGGCGGCGCCACGGTGCCGTCGGTCGCCTTAGGCTGGGCTCCTCTGAGCCGTCCGAGAGAGGCTCCGGGGTGGGCACGAGCCGGTTTTTCCGTCATGCCCAGCTCTTCACGACCCCATTTGGGGTTTTCCTGGCAGAGATCCTGGAGTGGTTGGCCATTTCCTTCTCCGGATCACGTGACAGCTGAGGAAACTGAGGCAAGGAGGGTGAAGGGACCTGCCCAGGGTCCCACAGCTAGCGAGTGGCTGAGGCCACTTTGAACCCGCGAAGAGCCTCCCTACTCGAGGCCCCTCTCACCCTGAGAAGGTTCACAAAGAAAGGCTTCTTTCGGAGGCCATTTGTGCAGTGGAGGGGCGGCCCCGGGCAGGCCTCGCTCCAGAGATTCTTGGCCAGCGCCCCCTTGATCGCGGGGCCCACACTGGGCCGGCTGTTTTCTCTGCACGTCCAGCACAGCACGAGCCAAACACAGCTCGCTCTGTTTACACCCTCGTTGCTCCGCTCGGGCCTTTAACTCAAAGGCGGCGGCCGAGGCCAGGCTCCGCGGGGCCCCTCCGCCCAGCACACTCTGTCTGTTTGTGGGCAGCTTTTTATTTTTAGTTCTTCCCTTTTATTTGTCTTCATTCAATCCCGATGGTCCAAGAGAGACCCAGCAGGAAGAGGCGGGGGGCCAGCACGCAGGAGGCCAGGCGCCTGCCCGGCAGGTCGCTGGCCTCGGAGGTGGACGGGCCCACGGGCAGGAGCAGGCGGGGAGCTCGTGAAAGGGCTCCAGGGGCCCCGGGCAGGAGCATCCCAACGGACGTGAGACTCACAGAGCAAACAGCTCACGGTCCGGTCCGGGATAAAGAAGCTCACTGCGGGCACGCCGAGGGCAGCCTCCTGCTGCTCCTGTAGGGAGGGCTAAGAGGGCCTGGGGGCAGGGAGCCGAGGGGTCCCTAGGAGTCTGCCTCTCCCCCACCCCGCCTTCCCTCCACAGCCCCTCTACCGGCAACAGACTTTTTTTAACCCCTCACCATCCATCTTAGAGTCAGCACTGTGTATTGTCTCCAAGGCAGAAGAGCAGTAAGGGTTGGGCAATGGGGGTCGAGTGACTTGCCCAGGGTCACCCAGCTGGGAAGTGTCTGAGGCCACATTTGAACCCAGGACCTCCCGTCTCTAGGCCTGGCTTGTTATGAGTCATCCAGCTGCCCTTGAGTTTTTCTTAAAAATAAAAAAATATATTTCTGTATAAAGATAGACAGACAGATAGGATAGATAGAGAGATAGATAGAGAGATAGAGAGATAGATAGAGAGAGAGAGATAGATAGATGGATGGATAGATAGAGAGATAGATAGAGAGATAGAGAGATAGATAGATAGAGAGATAGATAGATGGATAGATAGAGAGATAGATAGATAGAGAGAGATAGATAGATAGAGAGAGATAGATAGATAGAGAGAGATAGATAGATGGATGGATAGATAGAGAGATAGAGAGATAGATAGAGAGATAGATAGATAGAGAGATAGATAGAGAGATAGAGAGATAGATGGATGGATGGATAGATAGATAGATAGATAGAGAGAGAGAGATAGATAGATAGATAGATAGATAGATAGATAGATAGATAGATAGATAGATTTATTTCAGGATGTCCTTCCCAATTATTGCTCTAGCTAATGGCACTTTGAGGGGAGGAGGAGGCATTAAAAAATGCTCATGGTGGGGGCAGCTGGGTAGCTCAATGGATGGAGAGCCAGGCCTAGAGATGGGAGGTCCTGGGTTCAAATCTGGCCTTAGACACTTCCTAGCTGTGTGACCCTGGGCAAGTCACTTGACCCCCATTGCCTAGCCCTTAAACCACTCTTCTGCCTTGGAGCCAATACACAATATTGACTCCAAGATGGAAGGTGAGGGTTAAAAAGAAAAATGTTCATGGTAGAGCTCGGTATCAGCCTTCTTCGAATCCAGACTGCTGGATCTAGAAAGGGCCTTGGACCCCTGGCCGGCTCGCCCCTCTCCCCTCATTCCACAGGGGAAGAACTGAAGCAGTGACTTGCCCGGCATGACCCACCTTGCCCTGGGCTGTCCTCGGCCCTCCTCCCATGACCACCTACTTGCCTCTAAGCAATCTGGCTTGGAATGACTTCCGCTTATTCCCATAACCTTAAGCGAAGAAAAACAGCCGCCGGCTGTTCTAGGGCCAGTGGCAGAGGCCCAGGGACGGGCCTCCTCCGGCCCAGTTTCTCAGGCTTCTCCTGGTGGAAGCGGGATCTCCTGATTCGCAGAGCCCGGGCAGCCTCGAGGCTAAGCCACGCCGTTCCTGCTCGTTCTCCACAACGGTCAGGAGAATCACGCCTCACTTCTGGACGGCTCTCCTGGATCTCCCCCCAAGGAACGTCCCCCCGTACGGCTCTGCCCTCTGGGACCCACCGAACAAGGCTCGTCCCTCTTCTACGTGAGCGCCCCAAAACCCCCCTCCAAAAGCAACATCCCCCATTCCTTCAACAAGCCTCATAGGACAAGAAGCCGAGGCCCTTCGCCTTCCTATCTGCCTCTCATTGGACATACTTCAATGTCCTTTTTTTCTTGTAAACCCTCACCTTCTATCTTAGAGTCAATACTGTGTATTGGCTCCAAGGCAGAAGAGTGGTCAGGGCTAGGCCATGGGGGTCAAGTGACTTGCCCAGGGTCACACAGCTGGGAAGTGTCTGAGGCCAGATTTGAACCCAGGACCTCCTGTTTCTAAGCCTGGTTCTCAATCCACTGAGCTACCCAGCTGCCCCCTCACATTGTTCTTATGACAAATGAGAGGTTGGACACTGTGTCCACCAAGGGAATATCTGAACAGTTATAATCCTAAATCACTTTACCTGCCTGCATCTCCCAATCGCATCTGTAAAATGAGGAGGTTGGGCTGGGTTTGGTTTTTTTTTTTTTTTTTATTTCCAGGACTTAGCACAGTGCCTGGCACATAGTAGGTGCTTCATAAATGGTTGGTGAAGGGCAGCTTGATGGCACTGTGGATAGAAAATGAAGCCTGACATTGGGAGGTCCTGGGTTCAAATCTGTGTGACTCTGGGAAAGTCTCTTGAACCTGTTTAACTAGCCCTTGCTGCTCTTCTGTCTTAAACTTGTTACTATGCCAGAAAGCAAGGATTTAAGATAAATACATGCCCATTGATTTGACTTGACTCTGAAGTCCCTTTCTGCTCTAAATCTCTTTTCCTGGTGACTTTACTCCACATACTTTTATCTAAATAACTGGTGTCTCCTTCCGCCTTCTAGTTTCAGATCTTCCAGAATCTTCAGAGATGCTGGGCAACCCCCAACGCTCGCCCCAAACCCGGGGAACTCTCCTCTTCTCCCACCTTCCTGTCCATGGCAGCGCCACCTCCTTGGCGGTCTTTGGCCTCTCGGCCCGCATCCCCATCGCCCGACCATCCTTCCTCTGGGATTCAGCATCTTCCGTCCCGTTCCGGTAGAGCTCCACCCTGTTCGAGACTTACCAGCTGCCACTGGATTACGGTAACAACCACTTTGCCCAGCCTTCCCGAGGCCAGACTCTCCCTGCAGAGATCACCCAAACATCCCTCCTCTCAGAAGCCTACAGTGGCTATTAACTGTCTCAGGCCAAATCCCCATCCCTAATGATGGCAAAAAGCCCACGGGAGTTGTTCTGGGTTCTGCCTTCCAGAGGAAGGAATTCAGTGATGAGGAAACAAGTAGCCACCAGGGACTGTTTGAAAACAACTTCCAGGGTCCATTCTAGAGTTCTCAATCCAGCCCGTAAGAGGCATCACCGAGATTCTGAATGCTGACCTACCCTCGACCCTCCCAAGGTCAGCTGTCTTCACTGGGCCAGGGTTAGGCAGTGGCTGCGGATGTTTTAGAAACACTCTGTGGGATCCTGGGCAAGTCACTTAACCTATTGCCTAGCCCTTACCATTCTTCTACCTTGGAAACTACTTTGTATCGATTCTGAGATGGAAGGGACAGAATGGGGTGAGGGAGACAGAGACAGAGACAGAGACAGAGACAGAGAGAGAGACAGAGAGATAGAGAGAGAGACAGAGAGAGAGAGAGAGAAGGAAGGAAGGAAGGAGGGAAGGAAGGAAGGAAGGAAGAAAAGAAGAAAGGAAGGAAGAGAAAAAGATAGAAATAAAGAGCGGGAAAGGGAGGGGGAGAGAGGAAGAAAAGAAGGAAGGAAGAGAGAGAATGACAGAAAGAAAGAAAGAAAGAAAGAAAGAAAGAAAAAAGAAAGAAAGAAAGAAAGAAAGAAAGAAAAAAGAAAGAAAGAAAGAAAGAAAGAAAGAAAGAAAGAAAGAAAGAAAGAAAGAAAGAAAGAAAGAAAGAAAGAAAGAAAGAAAGAAAGAAAGAAAGAAAGAAAGAAAGAAAGAAAGAGGAGAGGGAAAGAGAAAGAAAAGAATAAAAGAAGGAAGAGAAAGAAAGAAAGAGAAAGAAAGGGAGAGGGAGAGAGAGGGGGAAGGGGAGAGAAAGAGGAAGAAAAGAAGGAAGGAAGGAAGAAAAGAAAGGAAGACAGAGACAGACAGAAAGAGAAGAGAGGGAGAGAGAATGAAAAGAAGAAAGGAAGGGAAAGAAAGAAAGACAGAAAGGAAGGAAGGAAGGAAGGAAGGAAGGAAGGAAGGAAGGAAGGAAGGAAGGAAGGAAGGAAGGAAGAGTATTGCATTCAGTCAAGCCAAGGATTCCAAATTCTGGTCACTGGTTAAGAAGGATCATTGATAGATAATAACTTTGGAAGTCCATGACCATTTGGGCACACCCATCTGACTAGTTTCATTTCCTGTTCCTCTCCAATCTCAGATCTCAATGACATCCAGGCAAACATAAGTAGAAAGACAGACAGATAGGATAAAGAGAGAGCAAAGGAGGGAGATGGGAAAGAAGGAAACAAGAAAAGAAGTGAAAGCATTTCTTTAACTCTAAGCTAGGTGGCGCAGTGGATGGAGTACCGGGCTGAAGTCAGGAAGACTCATCTTCAGGAGTTCAAATCCATCCTCAGACACTTCCTAGCTGTGTGACCCTGGGCGAGTCACTTCACCCTGTTTCTCTGTTTCTTTAGCTATGAAATGAGCTGGGGAAAGAAAGGGCAAACCGTGCCGGTATCTCTACCAAGAACACCTCAAACCCTGTTGGACTCAGTTTCCACTCCTTTAAAATGTGCGGGAGAAGGAAAGGGCAAACCGCGCTGGTGTCTCTGCCAAGAAAACCCCAGGTGGGGTCACCAAGAGCCAGACATGAGCGAAATGACTGGACGGCAACAAAAACAGACTGCAGGCGCTTTCTTCCCACACTCCACCCTTCCCTCCATCCCCTTCCTGTCTAATGCTGGGTTCTTGATTGCTATGACTGTGAGGCTGAGCTTCCCCTCTCCAGTAGCTGTCCTTCAATTAATCCTAAGATCCAAGGGCTGGGCCGGCCCCACAATGGTGAAGATTCCGCTCGTCTCCAAAAGGCTCTCTTAACAAACCACTAACTGTTAGGCTGCAGCGAGCGCCTGGCTGCACCCAGGCCGTGTTTGTGACTGGCTCTGTTAGTAAACACACATGCCCAGACAGATGCTTCTTGTCTGCGAGCTCATCAGACCCTTCTCTATAGGAGAGAGCCAGGCGAGCCAGGAATACTCGCGGGACCCCCTGCCCCCCCCCCCCACCCAGGGAAATCCTGCCCTCAGTGGGTCCAAGAAAGGCTCTGGGGTGGCTGCCCTCAAGGGGCTTAGGCTGTCGTGGCTGAGGCAGAGGAGCGTCCCTTCCCTGCCAAACTGAAGTGCTAAAAGATACCAAAGTCCCCTGGGTGGCCCACATGGCTGAAGCCATCCAGTCTGGCTGGAAGCCCAAGAATAATAATCAAATCCTGGCAGTTGACGTTCTTCTCCAAAGCACCTTTGGTGGTGTTTTTAGTCATTTCAGTCATGTCCCCATTTGGGGTTTTCTTGGCAGAGATCCTGGAACAGAGGAAGTTAGGTGGCTTGGTGGATAGAGAGCCAGGCGGGGAGACAGGAGGTCCTGGGTTCAAATCTGGAGTTGGATATGTCCTAGCTGTGAGCAAGTCACTTATTCCCAATTGCCCGGCCTTCTCTACTCTTCTGCCTTGGAAGTACCACTTAGTATGGATTCTAAGACAGAAGGTGAGGGGCTAAAAAACGATCCTGGAGAGGCTTACCCCTTTCCTTCTCCAGTTTATTTGACAGAGGAGGAAACTGAGGCAAACAGGATCAAGAGACTTGGCAATTGAGGCTGGATTTGAACCTTGGGTCTTCCTGTCTCCAAGCCTGACATTCAATCCACTATGCCACCAAGCTACCCCTCTGTAGAAACAGTCAACATGCATTATAAATGCAAATGACCCTGGGAAGACCTGATTATTCCCCATTTTACAGATGAAGAAACTGAGACTCAGAAACATTAAGCCCCTGTGCCCATGGCCACACAACTTATATTCATCAAAGGCAGGGTTTGAACCCAGACCATCCTGACACCCAGTCCAGCTCTCCCTACACCACACCACATTGTTCCAAAGAAGCAAAAAAAAAAAGCACAAAACAAGGCATGGTTCCAACTAGCCATTGCTAGTGTAGAATTCAGTTCATCAATGATCAGTTGGGATGGGTAGGAGACTGTAAGCTCCTAGAGGGCAGGTGGAAACTCTTTCTGCTTTGCTCTGTATCTCCAGCCCTCAGCACAGTGCCTGGCACATCCTGGCACAGCCTAATGAAGCTTACTGATTGGCTGACCACTTGATGGAGGGGGGCAGAATCTCAGAGGCCTGTAAGCCCAGGAGCTCTGAAGCTGGGATCTACAATCCCACAATGCCCAAGGGCTCCACCAAGGGACTCCAAGGAGAAAACGAAATCTTCATTTCAACATATTTGGTTAAGAATTCCTAGACAAGTCCAACCTGTGCCTAGATAAGATTCTCAACAAGTGATTATCCAGTTTCTACTCCTCCCCCCAAGGATGGGGAACTCACTACCTTCCCAGAACAATCATGAGAAAGGGACATCCAGGTGGCACAGCAGGTAAAGTATCAGGCCTGGAGTCAGGAAGACAGGTTCAAACCCCAGCCTCATATACTCCCTAGCTATGTGACCCTGAGTAAGTCACTTCACCCTATTGGCCTCAATTTCCTCATCTGTAAAATGAGCTAGAAAAGTAAGTGGCAAACCACGCCAAGAAAACCCCAAATGGGGTCATGAAGAGTTGGGCATGACTGAAAAACAAATGACTAGTTCAATACTTCCACCCAACCATTTTACACTTAAGAAAAACTAAGGTTCAGATGGATTATGGGGCAATCTGGGTGGTGCCACAAGACATAGAGTACTGGGCTTGGAATTGAGAAGACTTGAATTCAAATCCAGCCTCAGACACTTACTAGCTGTGGGACACTTCACCTCTGTTTGCCTCAGTTTCTTTATTTGTAAAATAGGAATAATAATAGCATCTACCTCTCAAGGTTGGTGTGACGTTCAAATAAGATAATTGTAAAACATTTAGCACATAGTAGGCATTATATAAACATTAGTGGTTATCATTAAGTCATCCAAAGTTACACAGGTAGTAAGTGGCAGATCAAGGATTTGAACCCAGGTCTTCTGTCTCCAACTCCAGCACTCTTTCCTCCAGACCTGGATGGACCAGACTCCCTCAGAATTAGACACTCCAATTGTCTTTCTATTAAAGTGAGTCTAGAAGGAGCCACTGACCTAAGAGGAAGCTGTTCCAAAGGAGCCCTGGAGGCACGGTCCAGATGTTTGTTGATGCCTTGTGCCAAATGGCAAACACCTCAGAGCAACTTTTATTTGAACTGGGGAGGGGGTGGAGGATGTTGGGTTCTTGCCTGCAGGTGAAGGTAAGTTTACGTTTATAATCCCAGAAAACAACTTCTTCCTCTGCCAAAAGCATAAAGGTCTCTTCCCTTTTGCTGTAGTTTCATCTTCCTGAGTTCAAATCTGGCCTCAGACACTTACTAGCTGTGTGACCCTGGGCAAGTCACTTAATCCTGCTTGCCTCAGTTTTCTCATCTGCCAAATCAGCTAGAGAAGGAAATTTAACTCACTTCAGTATTTTTGCCAAGAAAACCCAAATGGGGGGCACAAAGAGGCAAACACAATTGAATAACAATAACACTTCCCTTTTCTTCCTGAGGGCAGCAGTAGCTTTCTCAGCTAAATATAGACCACTAGTTGGTCTGGGAACTGCAGTGACATTGTCAGAAGAGACAAAGAAAGCCCTAGGAGCATCACTCAGGTGGTATCCAATGCCCTTGACTGCAAATCTATCTTGATGACCCAATCAGGATTCCATATTGATAATAGTTTCCATTCTTAGTTGAGTGGTCCCAACCATCTATCCATCCATCCATCCACCCATTTATTCATCCATCCATCCATCTATCCATCCATCCATCCATCCATCCACCTATTCATCCATCCATCCATCCATCCATCCATCCATCCATCCATCCACCTATTCATCCATCCATCCACCCATTTATTCATCCATCCATCCATCTATTCATCCATCTATCCATCCATCCATCCATCCATCCACCTATTCATCCATCCATCCACCCATTTATTCATCCATCCATCCATCCATCTATCCATCCATCCATCCACCTATTCATCCATCCATCCACCTATTAATTCATCCATCTATCCATCCAGTCATCCATCCATTTGTCCTTCCATTTAACCAGCGAATATTTACTGAGCAACCACGATCAGGAAGACAGTAACTACAAAATAACATTCAAAACTAAGCTCACAGAATGGAGCAATTTGAAGGGGACTAGGATTGAGGCAGGATCCTCTCCCAGCAGGGCTACTGGCCTGCTACCCAAAGACTTATCTAGGGGGTTGGGATCAGGTTTTGGGAACACTGGCTCATGTTACCCCCAGATCAATCAACCTGCACTGCTTAAGTACTTATTCTGTGCCATGTGCTGGGCTAACTGGGTGGTCTTACTCAAAAAATAGTTAAAAAAAATAGTTCCTGCCCTCGAGGAACTTGTTATCTCATGGGGTAACTATGTGGAGTAGTGGAGAGAGTGGCAAACATGGAATCAAAAAGACCCAAGTTCAAATCTAGATTCAGACTTACTAGCTGTGTGCCCCTGGACAAGTCACTTCACCTCTGCCTCAGTTTCCTCATCTGTAAAATGGGGATAATAATAACCTCCCAGAGTTGTTGTGAGGATCAAATGGGATAATAATTATAATGTGCTTGACATATAAGTACTCTATAAATGTTTACTGATATTAGCTATTAAATGAACACATAAACGATATATACAGAGTCAGTGGCAGGCAACTTTGGAGAGGAAGGCACCAGCAGTCAAGACTGACTCGCACCCAAAAACCTCATTCCAGATTTTACCAGAAACAGTCTCTTTTCTGTGAAGATTGGATTTGGCTATCTCCTGATCATAACAATGAAGGTACTTAGCTCTTCCTTTATTGTGAATATTAAATTGTAACCCCCTGTCTATTTTTAGATTTTAATCCCAAAAGTGTTAACTCAGTATTTAAAGTAGATCTAATTTCAAAAAGGTGTTAACTAACTACAAAAGGTGAGAACACCCTTTTCATATATTGAGTGGGCAGTCCTGGAGAGGAGCATCTGCTGTAACTGGTAGATGTAAAATTTAGGGGAGGTGACACAAGAGAAAAAGGTCTTTAAATAGAGGAAACAGAGACACATAGGATCAATCGATAGCTGGACTAGATTTCAGTCACTTGGAGTTGGACTGGGACACAGTCACTTGAGAAGAGACTGGAAGACAGACACTCAGACTTGGGGTGAAGACACGTGGCTGTGAAACTGGAACCCAGGAGGAGCTTGTGTAGGAGACCTCAGACTGCTTTCCTTTTAGAAGGTCACCATGGTGAGTGTAAAGGCTGACTTAGTTTCCTTGTCCTTCTGGAGGTGTGAACCTCTGAGAAAGGCCCATCGTCTTGAGACTCCTTTCCCCTGGCTGGGGCTTAGAATTTCTACCTGTCTGTAAGAAAGCCAGAGCTTTCTCCCTCTCTCTCTTCCCTTTTCTCTCTTCCTTAATAGCTTCCCTCTATTGTAAAAATAAACTACCATAAATTCTATTTTACTAGAGTAATTCATTTTGGGATTTAGAAATTAAATCCCTGGTGACCACCAAATTAAACTATCCAAATTAAATATTCAGTCCAACCATATATAAATTTAACATTTCTCAGCTGGATACTCTAGTGTAGAAACCAAATTAATATTGGAGGAGGATTCTGGATGGACATGTTGAGTAAGAACAGGGATAAATATGATGAGTCAAAAGACACCTCTTCCTGAGTTCAAAACTAGTCTCAGACACTTCCTAGCTATGTGATCCTGGTGAGTCATTTCACCCCATTTGCCTCAATTTCCCCATCTGTCAAATGAGCTAGAGAAGGAATGGTAAACCATTGCAGTATATTTGCCAAGAAACCCCCCAAAAGGATCAACTGGAATAACTGATCAACCACAGAAGTCTGATCCAGGCAACCATGGCTTCCTGTGAGCTAGGGTCTTTTGGGGGGGATGGGGATGGGGAAAGTTGAGAAAGGAGAATGAGGCAATGCAGTGGAAATAGGACTAGATGTGGGATCAGGAAGACCTGGGTTCAAATCTCTCTAGCTCTTATGAGATCTGTCATCCTGGGCAAGTCATTTAGCTTCTGTGTCTCAGTTTCCTCATCTATAAAATAGGGGGGAGGGATAGACACAATATTTTTAAAAGCATTTAATTTTAAGCTTTTTTTATAAGCTTTTATTATTTACACAACTCTCACTTTCCAAATTCCACTCCCATAGAAAATGCTCTCATAATAGAGAAAAGCAGTTAAGTAAGAGGTTCCTTCTGATAGTTCATGCAATATATGCCTTCTGTCTTGGGATCAAGACCATGTACATTGGTTCCAAAGCAGAAGAGTGGTAAGGGCTAGGCAAGGGGGGTTAAGTGACTTGCCCAGGGTCACACAGTTAGGAAGTAAACGCAGGACCTCCTGCCTCTGGACCTGGCTTTCAATCCACTGAGCCACCTAGCTGTCCCCTGTCCATGCAATATTCCATTAAACCCCCATATTTCTACAGAAGAAGCAAGTGTATTTTATCATCAATCCCCTGAATTCAAGATTGATCACTGCAGTTGATGGGTGCTGTGGTCACTTACATTATTGTGGTCATTATGTCTATTGTTCTCTTGCCTCTGTTTTCTTTGCTGTGTGTCAGTTCATACAAACCTTCCTAAGTTTCTCTGAATTCTTTTTCTTTGTCATTTTTTAAATTTCACAAAAATATTCCCATCAGTTAGAAACGGGCTGCTTTTCCACTCTCCAACAACGGGGAGCCGAGTTATTTCCGATTTGGGTTACCACCAAAACTGAGGCTGTGAATATTTTAGACTATGTGGCCATTTCTTTGGAGTCTTTGACTTCCTTTGGCCCAGTAGTGCGAGTGCCAGGTCAAAGAATATGGATATTTCAGGTACTTTCCTCACCTAATTTAAAATTGTCTTCCATGGCAATTGGACAGTTCACAATTCACCAACGATGTATTAGAATTTTTGTCTTCCACACAGTCTCTGGGACCTCAGGGTTGAGGACAGGCTTCAATCTCTCCTTCTTTCAGTAATGCTCCCTTCCAAATCTAAATCCAAGAACCTATGACCCTTTGAAATAGTCGAAGCTACAGCAACCTTCTCACTGTGTGACATACTTCCCCAAAGGAGGTTCTGTTTCCTTAACTGTCAAAAGAGAAAGTTAGAGGCAGGCCTAGAGTTGGGAGGACCTGGGTTCAAATCTAGCCTCAGATGCTTCCTAGCTATGTGACCCTGGGTAAGTCACTTAACCCTGATCACCAAGGCCTTTGCCTCTCATCAGTCTTAGAAATTATATTAAGACAGAAGGTAAGGGATCAAAAAATGAAAATAAGAAGGAGGTGGTCAGACTCGATGCTCAAGATCACTTTTAGTTCTGACCTTTTGAGGGACATAAATAAAAAGGCCCGGGGATATATATATTTTTTAAACCCTTACCTTCTGTCTTGGAACCAATACTGTGTATTGGTTCCAAGGCAGAAGAGTGGTAAGAGCTAGGCAATGGGGGTCAAGTGACTTGCCCAGGGTCACACAGCTAGGAAGTGTCTGAGGCCACATTTGAACCGAGGACCTCCTATCTCTAGGCCTGGTTCTCAATCCACTGAGCTACCCAGCTGCCCCCCTGGGATATTTTAGGAAGAGGAAGCCGGTAGAAGTCAGGCAACTAGTATTGATTCAGGAGCCACTGTGTGCTGGGCACTGCGTTAAGCACCGGTCTTTCTTTGAAGTCATCTGGTTTTCTGTCTCCCATCAAGTTATGAGTTGGTCCAAGACAAATTCCCCAGAGATGCTGCTTTGTAGACAATTCTCCTCTCTCAGAAGTTTTCTTGGCTTCGTAACCTGGCGAGCTCTTAGAGGCCAATGAACACGCCCACAGAGCCTGGTCCCATGCCAGGCACCAAGGAGCAATTACCAAATGCCATCCAGCAGTGTCGAAACCCAATGGTCTACATCCCCATCCCAGACTCAGGCAGGGGGAGCTCACTCCCACAGTAGTCAAATGCTCTAAGACTGTAGGGCTGTGTGGGCAGGAAGCCCTGGGGTCCCCCCATCTCATCAGCCTCAGAGTGAGCTTAGTCACAGATCATTAGCGCGGAAGAGGACCTTAATAGACTATCTCTTCCATCCCCCTCATTCTACAGAGGAAGAAATTGAGGCACAGACAGGGAAGTAAGACCTTCAGCCGAGGTCTTACTGTGGGAGCCTAAACCCCCCCAGTCCCATGATTCCTAGGGCAGTATTCTCTTTTTCTAGACTCTACATTCGCTAGATGGCACCGTGAACAAAGAACACTGGGACAGAAGTCAGGAAGAACTGAGTTCAAATCTTGATCTCAGATCCTTTTTTTAAAACTTAAAAAATATATATACGTAGAAAGAATTTTTCTCAATTGTTTTCTGACATTTTGTGATTCAGATTATTTCCCCACCTCCCCAAGGCATGGAACAGTCTGTTCTCAGTTATGCCAGTGCTGGAATTCAATGCATCTTTCCATATTCCTCGTGCCGTGACAGAAGACACATAGCCCACAAGCAATAAACGAATTCACGCAGGAAATAAGCGAAGGATGGCGTGCTTAGATCTGCGCTCAGATTCCAACAGGTCCTTCTTGGACTGTAGCTAGAACTCTTCACCGTTGAGTCCGATGGGGTTATTGTGGGACCCTGTTTTGCTGATCAGAGTTTAATCCTTCCCAGCTGACCATCGTATGCCATTTCTGTTACTGTATAGAGTGTTCTCCTGGTTCTGCTCACTTCACTTTACATCAGTTCAAACAAGTCTTTCCAGGTTTTTCTGAACTCCTTCTCCTCATTTCTTATGGAGCACAGAGACTTATGGTTTGATCCCAGGAAAGGGAACTTCACTTCTCTCTGCCTTAACTCACTGGAGCAGGAAATGGCAAGCCTCTCCAATATCTTTGCCAAGAAAACCCCAAATGGGGCCACAAAGAGCTGGACATGACTGAAAATGACTGAATAAGAACAAAAATGGACACTAAGATCCTTTCCTGCTCTAAATCTATGCTCCTGGGACACCACGGACCAGGAACTCTCCACAAAATTGAAGGCAAAGGGCCACTGCTCCTATCCCAGGCTCTATTCCAGATTCCAGAACATGAATTCACAGTCTGGCTTGGCCACTCGCTAACAGGGTGACCTTGGGTAAGTCACTTCTGTCCTGGAGACCTTGGTTTCCCCATCTGTAAAATAAGGGAGTTGACCCAGATGGCTTCTGGGCTCCCTTCTACCTCCAGATCCAGTATTCTGCATCCTCTTAAAATTCTCATCTTTTCCATGGGAAGGAAACACTGAGCTTCCCTATCTAATTACACATTCACATGCAAAATCCTGGCACCAAAGTCCCAAGCCACAAACATACAATTATTGTATAACAATTCTGGAAGATCACTGGGCAAGAACATGGTTCACCAAGACTCTGACACAACTGGAGAACAACAGCATTCCCTAAGGGCAGGAATCCTGCCTTATCTAAACATAGACTTACCTCCTGTACGTAGCACAGCGTTCTACACACAGAAGGCATCTAATAAATGCTGGCTGTACTATTTTAGACTACTTGGAGATCCAAGTCAGGCAGGAATTCTTGACCAAGGATCCAGAATCTTTAAAAAGATATATATATATATATATATATATTTGGGGGCAGATGGGTGGCTCAGTGGTCAGAGAACTAGGATTAGAGATGGGAGGTCTGGGTTCAAATCTGGGTTCAGGATACTTCCTAGCTGTGTGACCCTGGGCAAGTCACAACCCCAATGACCACTCTTCTGCCTTGGAACCTATACTTCGTATTGTGAACTTTAAAATTACCCCACCCTACTTATACCGTACTTTAGGAGATTTGATTTAGCTACCTCCTGATTGTAACAATGGAGATGCTTGGTCTTGTTATGGTGAAAATCACCCTTAAAGATTGTTATAATATTAATTTATGGTCGCCAAGGAATTTACTTATGAAATTCCTAAAATGAAACACTCAAGTCAGAATGGAGTTTATGGTGGTTTAATCACAACGGGAGTAAGAAAATGGAGAGGGAGAGAAGGAGAGGGAGAAAAGGGAAAAAGGTTAATTCAACCTTCTGGCAGAGGAAGTTTAGGCCCGAAGGCCAAGGTAAAGAAGAGATTCAGTTCTTGACTCACGTGACCGATCTGAAGGAAAGCTGTCTGTGGGCCTCCTCCCTGTTCAAGCTCCTAGCACGGACTGGCACCTAGCTCTCTCCATAGGAAGTGAGCGAATTCCAGAGGCTGTTCTCTACCTCACTTCCTGTGCCTCACAAGTGCCAATGGTGGCTCAAGCTTGGCTTAGGACAGCCCAGGTGCGCAGATAGTTATTTCTGATTTGTCATTGACTAGCACATGCCCGTGTAGTGTGGGTGTGCACAATCCTGGGTGCTAGACCAAGCAAGATGGAGATTTTAAAATTCACAGTCTAACAGAATCAGGAATGTCTTGGGAACTTTACATTGCTCCACCCTACTTAGTCTAACAAGGTCAGGAATGTCTGCACCCATACTTAAGGATTAAGTATCTAGGAGTATGGCCTTTGATAGACATGTGCAGAAACAGCTGACAGACCCCTGGGCTGTCCTAAATCAAGCTAAGCTACCATTGGTATAGATAAGACACAGGAAAGTGACCTAAAACCATCTATATAGGGCACGTCACTTCCTTTCTTCGGTCTCTCTTTCCCCGGAGAGGTGGCTCTGGCTGATCACTTCCTGTGAGCAGGCCTGGGCACCAGTTCAATATTGGAACTCAAGCCTGGAGGAGCTCCCTCAGACAGCTTCCTTGAGATGGTCTGGTGGTGAGTGATAAGACTGACTTCCCTTTCCCTTGGCTCTCAGAGGAGGCCCCTTGGCCAAGGCCTTTAACTCCTGCCTAGCTCAGCCTGAGCCAGAGCAGTTTAACTTAACTCTTTCCTCTCCCTCTCTTCTCCTTAATTTCTTCTCAATATATTAATTAAAACCAACATAATTTCCAGCTGACTTGGGTATTTTATTATTTGGGATATCCCATGGTGACCAATAATTAATTTAGATTTTAAGTCACAACGCTAAAATTATCCTTACAGTTTCAACTCTAAGACAGAAGGCAAGGGATTAAAAAAAAAGATTGCCAAAGGGATCTACAACACCCTAAAAAGTGAGGAGCACCCATTCTGGGGACAGCATGTTTAGAAATACTATTTTCATATCAAGTATTTATTATCTTTTCAGTGAAGAATTTGTTTTGCTCCATATCAAATTGAATGGTCTCTTCCCTCTCCTTCCATTGGCTGAAATCTCCCTCAGGCCTGTGACCTTGTCACTCCTCCTTTCCCTATCTGTGAAATCAGGGAGAGGGATGTTATTGGGAAACCAAGCTAACATCTTTTTTAGCCACATTTCTCCACCCAGGGAAACTACAGAGCTGGGTCAGGTTTGTTTGAGGAAAGGGTAGGGGTGGTTTGAGTCTCTAGAGTTCTCTCGGGTCTGTGGCAGACCCTACCAGAGGATATCTAGCATTGAGGTGGGATTCAAACCCAGGTCCTGTGACTCCAGAGCCAGAGCTCTTTCCATGGTACCACCCTGCCCTTCATGAATTCCCAGAACAAAACTACAATTTCAGAACAACTAGAGATATTGCCTACATGAGGCAGTGTGATGTAGTGGGTAGAGAGTTAGCCTTGGAATGATAAGACTTGAGTTCAAATCTTGCTCTGAAAACCATCGTGGCTGGGTGACCCTGGATAAATCACTTAAACTTTCAGGACTGGGTCAAGGGAGTTAAACTCCAATAGAAATGGATCTCTGCAGCTTCATATGGACTTTCTTGTTGCTGTTGTTGTTCAGTCATGTCCAACTCTTTATGAACCTATTTGGGGTTTTCTTGGCAAAGGTTTTGGAGTGGTTTACTATTTCTTTCACCAGGTTATTTTACAGATGAGGAAACTGAGGCGGACAGATTAAGTGACTTGCCCAGGGTCACACAAATAAAATGTATCTGAAACCAGATTTGGATTTACATCTTCCTAACTCTGTTCCCTGAGGTCTGTCCACTATGGCCACCTAGCTGTCCTGAATATGGACTTGGGAAACCACAAACTAACATTATCTCTGTTGCATTGCATTTTTACTTATTTTGTTAAAGATTTTCCAATTACTTTTTAATCTGGTTACATGATGAATTTGATACTTCTGCTTAAGACAATTCTCTAAAACTACACATTGAAGAAAGGGAATTAACCTGCACTGGAGAGGGAGTTTCCTCATTGGGAATTCCCTGTACCAAAGAAATCATAGACTCACTCCTTCTCTGTATCCTTAAAGATCTTTCTAAAAGTGAAAGCAATACTTAAAATGTAAATACTACATTAAAAAATGCAAACCTACTAATTTTCTTAAAAACCTTTATTTCCGTCCTAGTAACAACTCCGAGATAAAACAGCAAGGGCTAGGCAATGGGAGTGAAGTGACTTGCCCAGGGTCACACAGCTAGGAAGTGTCTAAGGCCATATTTTGTAAAAATTAAAATTTATATCTTTAATAATAAAAAATATTACATTTTCTGAGGTTTATTAAGGATCATTAGAAATCAAGGAATAAAGAGGACACTAAATAAAAACCACGTGCCCATGGCTGGTTAGCTATTTTCAAATTTTCCTTGCCTTACCACCATCACTGCTGATGCTACATCATGCAAGAAGAGAGATCATGGGAGGCGTTACTGCCAGTTAAATAGCAATGAGGTGATCTTGCCAATGTGGAGATGCAGGAGAGATTATAGGTAATTCTGGAGAATGAAGTCTAAGGTTCAAAATCTGCATTTACACAATTTGAACCCAGGACCTCTGGACTCCAGGCCTGGCTCTCTACTGAGCCATCTAGCTACCCTTCATACCTACTAATTTTAAGACAGATTCCTCTGGCTGACCTGAGTTAGAGGTTGTTTTTTGAGTCTACACTTGGGATTTCATCAATGTGGCAAACTTCTGGTATGGAAGAGCCCTCCATTAATGTAGCTCACTAACTTCTCTATAAATTCTCGTCTTAGAGAAGTGCTTGGGGGCAAGGGGAGACTGAAGAGTAAAAATGGTTTGCCCAGGATCATCACCATGCAACAGGATTGAACAGAAAACACATGTCAGGGATATCAGGAGACTCGGGTTCTAATTCATCAGAATTTTGGGTCCTTAGTTGTCCAAATTGCTTCCCCTCAGTTTCCTCATTAGGTCAGAGCTTTTATGTCTTCTCCATGGACACTTAAACTCACAGGAAGGGGAAAAAACCTCAATACTCTAGTCTGAGGACTTGAGTTCAAATCCTATTTCTGACCCTTACTTGTCTATGTGACCCTGGGTCAATTATTTTATTTCCTTGGGCCTCCATTCCCTCATCAATAAAACGAGAGTGTTGGATTCTAGATGACTTCCAAGGTTCCTATTAGTGCTAAATCTATTTTCTCTGAATACAATAAGGACATGTTTATTGGAGAGAGAAGGGAAAGACTGGAAACTCTCAGGAAGAAATTGATTTTCAATTAGTTTCAGATTTCAGATTTGTTTGTATTCTCTATAGAGAGGCAACATGGTAGAGGGGACAGAGAAGAGCTGGCCTCAGAGACAGGAAGACCTGAGCTCAGCTTTGTCTCTGCCACAGACTGGCAGGGTGACCCTGGGTCAGTCACTGAACCTGGCAGTGTCCCCAGGCTACTCCCTATAATTTGAAGAAAGGACACTGACCTGCAGAGGTAGAGGAAGTTATACTTTAGCAATGGTGGTGAACCTATGGCATGGATGCCAAAGATAGCACACAGAGCCATCTCTATGGGCATGCATGTCACCCTCCCCACCCAAGTTCATTACTAGAAAGGCAGAGGGACTCAGGTGGAGCTGCCCCCTTCCTCCTCTCCACTGTGCCTCCCCACCCCTCTGCCTAACAGCCCAATGGGAGCACACAGCGGGTGAGGCAGGTGACTCACAGGCAGCAGAGCTGGAGGGGAGAGGAGTACTCGGGCCACTCCCCTCCCCCTCTCTACACTCTTTGAGGACATTCTTCACTTCACCCACCCCTCCATCCAGTAGCCCAATGAGAGTGCTTCCTCTTTCCCCTGTGTGGGGTAAGTGTTGGGTGGGGAGGGGCATGCCTGGCATTCAGAGGGGGCAGGGCACAGAACATAGTCTCAAAGGTGGGGCATGGCACAAGATTTCTAATAGGTTCACCATCACTATATTGTAGCAATGAAATCAGGTCAGGTCCCTCTTTCTACTCTTTTATAAGTGGAACTACTACTATCATTTATATAACACTACCAATACTACCACTATCATTATTACTACTATTACCACTACTACTAGTACTACTACCACTATTACCACTACTTATTTTTTTTTTTAAACCCTTACCTTCTGTCTTGGAGTCAATACTGTGTATTGGCTCCAAGGCAGAAGAGTGGTAAGGGCTAGGCAATGGGGGTCAAGTGACTTGCCCAGGGTCACACAGCTGGGAAGTGTCTGAGGTCAGATTTGAACCTAGGACCTCCTGTCTCTAGGCCTGGCTCTCAATCCACTGAGCTACCCAGCTGCCCCCTATTACCACTACTTCTACCAGCACTTACGTAGCATCTTCTTTGTACAATAAATATGCCAAGAACTTTACAACTATTATCTCATTTGATCCTCACAACTACCGTGCAAGGTATGTGTTGTTATGATCCCCATTTCACACCTAAGGAAACTGAGGCAGACAGGGGTGAAGCCCAGAGTCACACGACTAATAAGCATCTGAGGCTGGATTCAAATTCAGCTCTTTTCTGATTCCAGGACCTGTAATACATCCACTTTGCAACTGAGATGCCAATAGAAATTGAGGAAGGCATACAACATCCTATATGTCAAACTAAGAGGAAGGTGTAGACGAGAGTTGTCGAGGACGAGTCGTCATAAATGGATGGGAATCTGCGATGTTACCGGGAGCTTTTCCCATTTGAGTCTACTTTGTATTGACTTATTTTATGGGTATTCTGTGGTCATCTGGGTTTGATCCCTCTTCCTTCCCCCATAACCTCCAAGGAATCATAACCAGGCGCTGAGTAGCACCCCAATACTGGTATCAGAGAAGACACAGTCCTGAAAGGTCAAAGGAAGGGTCTCTCCCTGCTGAACTCTGACTTACAGATACGAGGGCCCTTAGAGATCATCTAGTCCAAACCTCTGATTTGACAGATGAGGAAACTGAGGCTCCGGATGAAGTGACTTGGCCAAGATCACCTAGTTAATGAGCCACAGAGTGGAGAGTCCAATCCAGATCTTTCATTTCACGCCCAGGGTTTGATCCACGCATATTTACTCTTCACAGTAAACTTTCCATGACTGAGAGAGGCCTGTCGCACCACTCAAAACAAAGGGGGACAAATGGCATTGGCCAAAGGAGGGCCTCCCCCTCTTCTAAGGGAGGGGATTGGTTTGCTGGGCCCCCGTCCTTCTGGGGCAGAAGGCATCCCTTCCCTTGTTCTCAGTTCTCAGAAAAGCCACTTTTCATCTAAGATCACAACATGGGAAGGAGGTGAGAGAGAATACAATGGAAATATTTCAGCTTCAAAAGAAAATTCCCCTTCCTGGCTACTTGCTGGTCCTCGGCTTAGACGTGCAATCTTTCCAGGCGTTGTGAAGCCATGGGAGGGCTTGGGGAGGAGAAAGGGGAAATGTGCAGATTTTCCCAAAATTTCCACTCCATCCCCTCCCCCACCCAAAAGGTCGCTGGGAAAAAGAGCGGCGCCCTCGCCACTCCTCTAGGACAGATGCTGGTGAATAGGGTTTGCTGATTAAAAAAAAAAATCGTCACGTTTAATGTCGGGGAATTTTCAAAGTAGAAATTGGCAAGGGAAGTTGCCCTTTAAAGGTTTTCGATGCTCTTACAAGTGAGAGGCTACCTCTTGAAGCCAGTTTATGAGCCTTGCACCTGAACCCAAGAAACCCCCACTTGGAGAAAACCCAGAAACTATCCCTGTTCTCTAGTCTATGAATCCTCCTGACTGCTAAAAAAGATCCAGAAACACTTATTTTTTAGAAAAAAAGTTGAGAAAATGGAGGAAGGGGCTGCAAACTTCCTAAACTCAAATTGTGCCACTCAACCAAAAGTTAGGAGACCTGGATTCGAATCCCACTTATGCCATTTACAACTACTACCAGTGTGATTCCAAACAAGCTGGTGAAAGGAGTGGCCTGAGACTATGCTTTTGAGTATTTGAGTAATTCTGATCCTTCCTCTCAGGGTTATTATATCATATAAGTATCAACTAACTAAGGTATCCATCAGGAAAACATTTTGTATCAGTAAAGGACTTCTGTAGAGTTCATTTTTAAAAATATTTTTTGAACCATCTTCATTAGCAAATTCTCCTTTGTCTGATTCCATATTTTAACATCTTCGGGACTTTAATATTAGGGACAAGTGTCTGCCAATTAATAATAACTCAGATGGAGTCCACTACAAATTTATGTTACATAATCTCAACTGGGTCCTCTCTGCAGCAAGGCAATCATTTTCCACCTCCCCAGTTGAGTCACTAGTCCCATGATGGTGAACCTATGACATTCATGCCAAAGATGGCACACAGAGATCTCTCCGTGGGCATGTCATCCTGTCACCGTCACCCACCAGAGTTAGTTACTAGAAAGGCAGAGGGACTCCTCAGAGAGGCTCCCTTCCTCTTCTCCACCGCCTCCCTGTTCCTCTGCCCAACAGCCCGATGGAAGCTCTTACTCCCTCCCTTTTTCCCAACCCTGGCTGGAGTAAGGTAGAGAGGGAGCAGCACTTGGTCTCTGGTGGGATGGTGCATGGCACCTGGTGTCTAAAAGTTTCTAAAAGGTTTGCCATCACTGCACTAGTCCATTTTCCATAACATCTCTTCCAAACCTTTTTTATCCTTCCTCAAACCTTCCATGGCTCCCTTTTCCCCCCATGCACTCAGTTAAGGACGTTACCTCATATTTCACTGAAAAAAAAAGGTGAGGCCATTTACGGAGAGCTCCCTCTTCTCTGCTCCTCACATCCCAGATACCTTCCACCCCAAATTCTTCCTTCACCTATCTCACATGAAGAGGTGGTCCTATTCCTTGCCAAGGCCAACCCATTTACAGGTATAAATGGCCCCATTCCCTCCTGTCTTCTCCAGCACTCTCTCACTTATCTTTAATCTCCCTGGATCTACTGGCTGCTTCCTTACTGCCTACAAATATGTCCATTATCTCCTCCATGCTCAAAAAAAGATCCCTCCTTTGATCCTACCATCCCAGGTGGCTATTGTTCCCCATCTCCCTTCCCTTTTGTGGCTAAACTCTTGAGAAGTCTGTCTACAATCTATTTGCCCACTTCCACTCCTCTTACTCCCTCCTTAATCTCTACAGTCTGGCTTCTGCTACCTCAATTCAACTGAAATCCCCCTTTCCAGAGTCTCCAATGATCCCTTAATGGCCTCGCTCATCCTCCATCATTCCACAGCCTGTCAATCATTCTCTTCTCTTTAGGTTTTCATGATTCTGCTCCATCCTGGTTCTCCTCCTACCTGTCTAACTGCTCCTTCTCCGCTTCCTTTGCCCGATCTTCATCCAGGTCAAAGCTGCTAATGAAAGTGTGCCCCAGGGCTTTCTCCCAGACTTTTTTTCTCCTTCAGTATCATCTTCCTTGTGACCTCATTAGTTCCCAGGATTTCAAATATCATTTCTGTACAGATGATTCTCAAATCCACTCATCCAACTCCAATTCTGCCCAAATCTTTAGAGCTATGCCTTTAAGAAACATAAGCCTATTAGATATACATTTCATATCTATCTATCTATCTATCTATCTATCTATCTATCTATCTATCTATCTATCTATCTATCTATCCATCCATCCATCCATCTATCTATCTATCTATCTATCTATCTATCTATCCATCTATCCATCTATCTATCTATCCATCTATCCATCCATCTATCTATCTATCTATCTATCTATCTATCTATCTATCTATCTATCTATCCATCTATCCATCCATCTATCTATCTATCTATCTATCTATCTATCTATCTATCTATCTATCTATCTATCTATCCATCTATCTATCCATCTATCTATCTATCTATCTATCTATCTATCTATCTATCTATCTATCCATCCATCTATCTATCTATCTATCTATCTATCTATCTATCCATCCATCCATCTATCTATCTATCTATCTATCCATCCATCTATCTATCTATCTATCTATCTATCTATCTATCTATCCATCCATCCATCTATCTATCTATCTATCTATCCATCTATCTATCTATCTATCTATCTATCTATATCTATATATACATATATATATCTTATAAGCCTATAAGAAATTTCAAACAGGACATCCCATAGACATCTTAAGCTCAACATGTCCAAAAGCAAATCCATTCTCCTTCTGCTCGAACCCTTGTCTCGTCCTAATTTTCTTATTACTTGGGAGGTTACCATCATCCTCCTGGTTACCCAGGCTTCTAAGCTACGTGTTCTCCTCAATTCCTCATTCTCTGTCACCCTCCAGATCGAGTCTGAGTGCAAGTCCTGCCATTTCTACCTCCATGACGTCTCAGAGATGCCCCCTTCTCTCCTCTGGTGCTTGGTGAAAGCCTTTGTCACTCCATCCCTGAATTATTATAACAACCTTTTGGCTGGATCTTGGCCTCAAGTCTCTCCTCACCCCAGTCTACCCTCCACTGAGTTAGCTCTCAAATGGGTCTTCCCAGAACATACCATGCCCCTCACACCAATTCAATCAACACCCATGGCTCCCAATCACCTCCTGGACCAAATATAAAATCCTTTGCCATTCCTAGAACAAGACACCCAGTTCTTGACTCTGGGCCCTTCTTGGGCGACACATCCCCCATGCCTGGAATGCTCTCCCTCCTAACAATAACCGTTGTAGAGTTTACAAAGTGATTGCCATAGGTTCGCTCATTTGATTGTCATAATAGCCCTTCGCCACTATTATCCTCATTTTCTAGACTCGGGAGTCATCAGACCTGGGTTGCACTCTTGCTTTCATGCCTCTGTGACTTTGGACAAGGTACTTAGGACACTAAGATGGCAGATTTAGAGCTATAAGAGACCTTCATCTGGTCCGGAGCCTTCATTTTTACCCATGAGGGCACTGAAGTCCAGAACTGAGAGTTTAAGGACTTGCCTAAGGTCAAATGGCCACTCAGGGTCTGAGGCCAGATTTGAACTCAGGTCTTTCCAACTCTAGGTTCTGGGTACTATCCACTGTGCTGCCCAACTGCCTTTACAAGATACCTTGTTCTGGTCTCTACTTTATCACAAAGTATTTTTCCAACAGCAAGTTCTAAAGGTGCTGCCTGCTTTCTAAGTCATTCCAATGCAGAGGCATCCCACATCTGTCTTTGAATATGAGGAGACGAATGCCAGTATCCAGTCCAAGCCTGGACAGGAATACATCCCTGAGACCCAAAGTCAACAAGATAAAGCCACCCCCTCCTCCCACACAAGCAACAATAAAGACAAACATTGAATCTGTCCCCCATCTCTTGTGAAACTGGCATCATTCGGGGTAGCTAGGAAGCACAGTGGATAGATCCAGGCCTGGAGTCAGGAGGGTCTGGGTTTAAATCTGGCTTCAGCCACGTCTTAGCTGTGTGACCCTGGGCAAGTCACTTAACCTCAACTGCTTAGCCCTTACCCTTCTGTCTTAGAATTGATACCAAGACAGAACATAAGGGATATTTAAAAAGGAAAAAAAAAAGATGGCGGCATTCCCAAAAGGCAGGCGAGTATTACGTTCCATCACTTGAGAGGAATGAGAGACATTGGGGTCTCCCCTATATCATCAGAATAAGAAATAATGTTATTCTAGCTAGTGTCCCCTGCACATTTCATTGGGCAGGCTTTAGAGATCAACCGACGGCCCAGAATGTGGGAGTTGCAAAGGATCATAGAAGCCACCTGGTCTAACCAGTATCTGGAGAAGAACCTACCTCCTGATGGAACTATGGTATACTTAACACAGAGCCATCCAGCCTTTGCTGCCAACATGCTGGCAGGAACCTTAGTAGCCACCGAGTCCAATCACCTCATTTTACAGAAGGAGAACTAAGGCTAGAGAGGGTAGGTGAGTGATTTGCCCAAAGTAAGTGTCTGAGACAGAATTTGAACCTGTGTCTTGCTGGGCAATCCCTCAACTTCCTTTTGTGCCTGAAATTCCTCTTTGCACCAATGGCTTCCTCATCCTTCCTCATCCTCCATCCACATGATATGTGGCCTTGGCAAGTCCCTAATCGCTCTGGGTCTCAGTTCCCTCATGTGTAAAATGAGGGGGACAGACTAGATGAAGGTCTATTCTAGCTCTCTAAACCCACAATCCTACAGTTCTAAGTACTGTCCTCAAAGTCTCAGAGGCATGAAAGTAGGATTTGAACCCAGGTTCAGGGACTTCCAAGTCCATATTCTATATGGTGAGATGTTCATTGGAGGCAAGAAATGGATCTGAGAATCTGCACACCAAATGAAACATGCTTTTCAGCATCATGAATGCTTCAAAGATGGTAATGGCATGACATGTCCACTAGGGCCAGGGCAGCTGGGGCCATCATCACAGATTAGGTAGAACTTCAACTTGGCCTTGAATGGCTGGCATGACAGGCCAGGGAGCAGGATGAATAAAAGGCTCTGGAGTAGAATGGATCCCAGAGAGGCAGCCCATAGAAGAGCGAGAACTTGCTGGCCCATTGTTCATAATTAACTAGGTTATTCATATAAAAATAAGGGATTATTTCCACTAAAAAGGTGACAGTGAAATTGTTGTTATTAATAACAATGGGCCAGGCACTGTGCTAAGTGATGGGAATAGAAAAAGGGAGAAGAAGAAGAAGAGAGAGAGAGACAGAGAGACAGAGAGACAGAGAGAGAGAGAGAGAGAGAGAGAGAGAGAGAGAGAGAGAGAGAGAGAGAGAGAGAGAGAGAGAGAGAGAGAGAGAGAGAAAGAGAGAGAGAGAGAGAGACAGAGAGAGAGAGAGAGACAGAGAGAAATAGATGGAGATGGAGATGGAGAGAGAGAGGGTGAGATCTTCCTAGAAGTTCAGCCAATCAAAAACCATTTACAAAGGGGCAGTTGGGTGGCTCAGTGGATTAAGCCAGGCCTAGAGATGGGAGGCCCTGGGTTCAAATTTGGCCTCAGATACTTCCCAGCTATGTGACCCTGGGCAAGTCCCTTAATCCCCATTGTCCAGCCCTTACTGTTCTTCTGTCGTGGAAATGATACACAGTATTGATTCTAAGGTGGAAGGTAAGGATTAAAAAATAAAATAAAATTTAAAACCCATTTATGAAGCACCTACTATGTGCTAGAGATACAGAGAAAGACACAACACCGTCTTCACCTAGAAGGAGCTCATTACCCATTACCAATGAAATCTGAGGTCAGGCAATGAAGGAATAAATGAATGAATGAATGAATGAATGAATGCTGGCATTTATATCACATTTCAAGGCTTCCCACTGAGTGGACAGACATCTCTACTGCATCTGATCCCAACTGCAACGCTTCTGACGTGGAAGCTGTCCCCAGTCTTGCCGAGGAGGGCACTTAGAGTGAGTAGTCCAAGTCTTCTTACTGGGGTCAGAGGGGAATTTATTTATTTATTTTTAATCCTTACTTTCTGTCCTAGTAACCAAAACAGAAAGGGTAAGGGCTGGGCAAATGGGATTATGTGACTTACCCAGGTATTAAGGGCAATGCAGCTAGGAAGTGTCTGAGGCCAGATCTGAATGCAGGTCCTGGCCTGGTGCTGGAGGGAGAATTTTTTTATTTAAACCCTCACCTTCCATCTTGGAATCGATACTGTATATTGGTTCCAAGGCAGAAGAGTGGTAAGGGCTAGGCAATGGGGGTTAAGTGACTTGTCCAGGGTCACACAGCTGGGAAGTGTCTGAGGCCACATTTGAACTCCAGTTCTCCTAACTCCAGGCCTGACACTGGAGGGGGAATTTTTTTTTAACCCTAACCTTCCATCTTGGAATCAATAGTGTTCCAAGGCAGAAAAGCAGTAAAGGCTAGGTAATGGGGGTTAAGTGACCTACCCAAGATTACATAGCTAGGAAGTATCTGAGGCCAGATTTGAACTCAGGCCTTCCAGACTCCAGGCTTGGCACTGGAGGGGGAATTTTTTTTTTAACCCTAACCTTCCATCTTAGAATCAATAGTGTTCCAAGGCAGAAAAGCAGTAAAGGCTAGGCAATGGGGGTTAAGTGACCTGCCCAAGATTACATAGCTAGGAAGTGTCTGAGGCCAGATTTGAACTCAAGGCCTTCCAGACTCCAGGCTTGGCACTGGAACCCATGTCTCTCTGAACTGAGCCCAGAACTCCTTCCAGTAGGCCAGGTCACTGCGCCCTGTCTTCACCACGGTCCACATGGCAACAGTTATAGTCAGTTTATTTGAATTGCATTCAAATTAATTTGAATATTCCCCCTATTTTTCCTCCGGAAGCCAAGAGCGCTTTGTATCTGACTGGGAGCACTGGAGGCCTCCGAGGCCAGGAACCATTGCGGAGAGGCAGTGCAGCTGGCCGCTTGCCCAAGCTGGCACAAACGGAGAGCCGGTGGGGGCCTCCGCACCGAGCTTCCTGTCGTCGCCTTTGAAGCAAACATCTAAAACATTTAAAAGTCATTTCAGCTCACGAGTTTCTGATTGTTGTCTGAGGAAATGGTCTGTACACTTAAGGATCCTCTTCTGAGCCAAGAAATACAGAATTCATTTTTAAGCTCCTGTAGCATTAGAAAAGGTGTTTAACCCGGCTCGAATGGCTCACCATCTCCGGGAAGAGGCAGGGAGGGAGGAAGACAATTTGGATCTTATCCCTTCAGAGAACTCAAGTGGAAGATTGTCATGACACGTCAGTGGGAAAATAAAATATCTTTAACCCCCCCAAACGGTGTTTCAGCTCTACGGGCTGCCGTGAGATTCCGACTTCCCCGACACTCCCCGTGAGGTCGGTGGGCTTCCATCCCTCTCCTCCCCACCTGCAAAAAACTGGGGGGAAGTTTCAAACCAATTCCTTCGTTCAAAGATCCCAAGAGAAACTCTTCCGTTACTTGAAGCACAGCTGAGGGGTCCCGGGGTCGTCTTCCCCTTCCTCCATCCCCCTCTCACGTCAGTAGCTGCCACTGGCAGAAAGCTTTAAGGGTCAGGTCTCTAGAGAGGCAGTGGGGCTGGTCTTACCACTGAGCTAGACTGCTGGGGTGACCCTGGGCAAGTCACCGAGCTTCTCTCCATCTCTCCGGAGGCGAGGACTTTTAACCTGGGCTCTGGACCAGCCCCAGATGCAAATAATCGCCTCTCTATTGCCATATAATTGGTTTCCTTTGTAATCCTGTGTTTTATTTTGTTCAGTCACTTTGTGTCTGGCTCTTCATGACCCCTTTGAGGGTTTTCTTGGCAAAGGCACTGGAGTAGTTGGCCATTTCCTTCTCTGGCTCATTTGACAGATGAGGAAACTGAGGCCCTGGGTCACCCAGCTAGTAAGTGTCTGAGACCCGATTTGAACTCAGGAAGAGGAATCTTCCTGATTCCTGGCTTGGCACTCTATAACGGCTACATCACCCATAGTTTATTTTATGTGTTTGAAAACATTCTGAAAAGAGTTCTAGGCTGCCCTTGGTTAAGGATCTGGGTTCTAAGACTGTAAGCTGCAGACCTAGACTGCCCTCAATGCTAGCAAATCCCCATATCAATGAAATTTGGCCTAGAACCTCTCCCTTGTGGTTTACAAAGTGAGTTTCTTGTAACAGTCCTGTGAGACAGGTAGTGCAGGTCAGTCCATCAACACGCATTTATTTAGATCTAGGCACTGGTTAATCCATTTTATGGTTGAGGAAGCTGAGACCCAGAGGCGAAAGGGTTTGCCTAGAACCACACTGCAAGCACGTACCAGAGGGGGGATTTGAACTCGGGTTTTCCATAGTCCCCGTGAAGCGTTCTATCCAGTCACTCACTGATCCTGAGAGAAGATTACCAAGAGGGTTGGCCAACACCAATCATGATGTGACACAAGGGATGTTTGAGCTCTTGACCCAAAGAGGGCCAGGAAGCCCCAGGGTCTGGCATGTTCAAGGCCACTTTGGAAAGGAAGGTGAATGGATCCTTGTAATAAAGAATAAAAAAGAAGGAAAAGAGTGGAAGGGAAAGAGCTCAACTTCAGCCGGCAAATCTGATTAATTCTGAAGAATGTGAGAAAAAGCTAGAAGAAAATCCAAAGAAGAGCAAGGACTGAAGAACAGGGATGTTCAGGAGTTGGCAAAGCTGGTCTGGGTCAGCACAGGTCCCATCCAGAAACTTACTCCCAGAGCTAGTGTGGTATTGGGGAGAGAGCCCTGGACCTGGAGTCCAGAGTTCAGGTTCAGAGGACCTGGGTTCAAATCCTGACTCTGCCACTAAGCAAGAGCGTGCAGTTGGACAAGTCACTTAATCTCTTCGAGGTTCAGTTCCTCCTTTGCAAAATAAAGAAGTTGGTTTAGAGGGCCTCTGAGGTCCATTCCAAGTTTAGATCAATGACCCTATGACCTCTCTGGACCCTAGTTCACACCTATAAAATGAGGGGGTTGGACCAGACAGCCACTAAAGGCCATTCCAGGTTTAAATCTAGGACTGTATCACATCTCTGGACCTCAGTTTCCCTATCTGTAAAATGAGGTTGGGCTAGATGATCGCTAAGGTCCATTCCCAGTCTAGATTAATGACCTTATGATCTCTCTGAGTCTCAGTTTCCCTATCTGTAAAATGAGGGGGTTGGATTAGATGATCTCTGAGGTTCGTTCCAGGTCCAGATCTAAGGTCAAGGTTGGGTCAAAATGAATGGGCTCTATCAAGGCAAATCCTCAGGCCTCAGTGAATAGCCCAGAGGCCATGAGTGGATCAGATTGTGGACAGATGAAGCCTGAGAGAAAAGGTCTATTCCTCCCCGAGGGACCAGGCAAGGCTTGTGAACCCATAAGAGAGGAAGTCCATTCCAAAAGCTAGTGTGGACGCACTTTGACTGATCATCCTCCGATTAACAAGCGGATATTTCTAGAATATTTCAACGTTGGCAAAACTCTCCCCCAAAGCCCTCTGGGAGGGAGAAAGTGCAAGGCTGATCCCTGTCTCAGAAGAAATGGAGGTGTGGGCAGAGGAACTTCCTTAGGAAAGGTTTCATGGCGGGGAATTGACCAAGGCAAGCTTTGAACCAAGATTTCCTGCCTCCGATCGAGTATAAATGAGCACCCGCCCAAAGACACAGAGTAATGGCACCTCCTCATCATTCATTAGTCTCCCCTCGCCCCACTAACTGCCATCCCCACACCTCTGCCCACATTCCGTGAGCTGGGGAGGCAGCATCCTTCACCTAATAATAACAGCTAGCATCTATGGTCGTACACAAAATAATGCAGTATTCTTTAAATAGTTATTATGTCATAAATACCATCTATTTAAAGTTTGGTTCTTTTATTATTATTTAACAGAGTGAGAAACTGAGGCAGAAAGAGGTAAAGTGACTTGCCCAGGTCACAGTTAGTAAATGCTTGAGACTAAATTCAAACACAAAGCTTCTCAGTCTCTAAAACCAAGCCTCATTTCACTATGCTGCCTTGAGAATCATCAGATAATCAGCAGCCTGCCCAGCCGCCATCCCACAGGAATGGGGGCCAAGTCCCTGAATGGGTGCCCAACCCCCCAGGGACACCCAGGGATACAGGAACACAAGGTCAACACCACAGCCCACTGTTTTCATAGGTTGCCAACCCCCAGAAGAGCTTTTCCAGACTCAGTGACTGGGCCCCTCACTTCCCCTTCTATGGAGCCTGTCCCCACATTTGTCCACTCTCTACAACTCCCCTGAATCAGACTGAAATCTCCCCAGATCCCCAAGCACTTGCATTCTCTCTTTGGAGACAAATGGACTTCCTGTCCACTGGGTTTATTTGTATATATCACAGCCAAAGAATGGATGAGAACCAACAGCCTCCAAGTTCTTCTTGGCAGAACAATTAGCAAATTTACAAACCTGGACTTCCTGCTTCTGCTCTCTCTCTCTCTGTCTCTCTGTCTCTCTCTCTCCCTCTCTCTTTCTTCCTTTATTTCTCTCTCCCCTTTCTCTCTCTCTCTTCCTTCCTTCCTCTTCCTTCCTTCCTCTTTCTTTCTTTCTTTCTTTCTTTCTTTCTTTCTTTCTTTCTTTCTTTCTTTCTTTCTTTCTTTCTTTCTTTCTTTCTTTCTTTCTTTCTTTCTTTCTTTCTTTCTTTCTTTCTTTCTTTCTTTCTTTCTCTCTCTCTCTTTCTTTCTCTTTCTTTCTTTCTTTCTTTCTCTCTCTCTTTCTTTCTTTCTCTCTTTCTTTCTTTCTCTCTCTTTCTCTCTCTCTTTCTTTCTCTCTCTCTTTCTCTCTCTCTCTTTCTCTCTCTTTCTTTCTTTCTTTCTTTCTTTCTTTCTTTCTTTCTTTCTTTCTTTCTTTCTTTCTTTCTTTCTTTCTTTCTTTCTTTCTTTCTTTCTTTCTTTCTTTCTTTCTTTCTTTCTTTCTTTCTCTCTTTCTTTCTTTCTTTCTCTCTTTCTTTCTTTCTCTCCTCTCTCTCTCCTCTCTCTCTCTCTCTCTCTCTCTCTCTCTCTCTCTCTCTCTCTCTCTCTCTCTCTCTCTCCTTTGTCCCCCTTTTTTTTCTTAAATTAGAAATCAGTTTGCTCAGAAAAGACCCTAAGTTTTGATTTCTATTCTTAGGACTAAGGAGGCACAAAAAGAAAACTCTGAACTTGCTGATGAAAAAAATCTGAGTTTGAGGCCCAGCTCTTCTATTTGATGTAATGTAACCTGTGGTCCAGCTAGGTACCTAGAGACCTCTCTGGGCCTCAGTTTCTCCATCTGTTAAATGAGGGGTTTAGACCAGATGAGCCCTAAGATCTACAACTTTATGATCTCTTTGAGCCTACTTGGCCCCATCTGCAAAATTAAAGACAATACTTTAATTCACTGACTATAGACAATTTGTGGGTTACTGGCCTCTTAGAGCTGGGACCAGCCCTCTCATTTGGCAGATGAGAACACTGAAGCCTGGGAAGGGAAAGTGACTTATCCAAGCAGTAAATCACCAGAGCCTAGATTTGAATTTAAGTCCCATAATTCCAAATTCAGCACATTCTTTTCATCATCCCATTCAACTAATATTTACTTTTATTCCTCTATATCAGGAACTAAGTTTACAGAGATAAAAACAACACTGTTCCTGCCCTCAGGGAGCTCATATTATACTGAGAGGCTATAACACGGACATATAAATAAATGCAAAGAACAGGAGGGTTCCCTTCGCTGGATTTTAGTCATCCACCATCAACCCAAAGTGCTAGAGGTCTGCCATGAAGTGCCAGAAGTTTGCCCTGGACGTGATCTGGTCCCCTCCATCCCCATCCTTAGCAGTTCCTTCGGCTTCCACTTTCACTTCCTTTTTAGGGTTTTTTTAGGGGGGTGATGAGAGGCCGGAGTCGAGGGGCAGACGCTGGGAAAAAGCGCACACTTACAAGGGGGGTCAGCAGGCTTCAGCCATCCGAGGTGGGTTTGGTGTGGATCCCCTGCAGAAGAGGGGGCCCTGCTCTCTAGATAAGGAGACGATTTCAGGAAGAAGAAAATGCTGACTGGTGGGAACTGGAAAAGGCCTTATTATAGGTGAGTCGCATCCTGAAGGATGAGAGGGATGTTCATCAATATGGCAGCTGTATGGAGGGTAGCTGAGATGGGAAAGCCCTCTATGGGAGGCACACAGAGAGCATCCTAGGGCCGGGCGTCCGCTCTGACACGTACCGTGACACAGACCAGATGTGACCTTAGAGAAGTTTCTGAAGCTGCCCCGACACCCCATTTCAGATGCTGTGGGTCTGTAGTGGCAGGCACGGCTCCCCCAGGAACTGTTCTCTCCACCAATGAGAGCAAAGGTCCTTGGTCACCACCACCCCCTCCCCGCAGAAAGAAAAAGCCCTTAAAAATGTGGGCGCCAAGGACGACATGAGCCTGACCTAGTCACACAGAATTTCTTTGTTTACTTCTTTGCTGTTCGGTCCTTTTCTGACTCTGTGACCCCCTTTGGGGTTTTCTTGACAGAGATATGGCCATTTCCTTTCCCGGCTCATCTTATAGATGAGGAAACTGAGGTAAAGGGGGTAAAGTGACTTGCCCAGGGTCACATAGCTAGTAACCCTCAAATTTAGTCTTGAGCATATTTTAATGACAACAAACTAATGAATTAACTTGACAGAATTCCTATTCAAAGGACTCTGTCACAAATTTTTGAATCAATCTTCCTGTGTTCAGGCTCCTGGGATTTGGAATCAGAAGGAACCTCAAAGATTATCTTTATCCAACCCTCTTATTTAAGAGGCAGCTCAGAGGAGCGTTTAGCCTTGGAATCAGGAAGTCTCAAATGTGACCTCAGACACCAGCCAGATGTACGATCCTGAGCAATTCACTTTCTCTCTCTTGGCCTCAGTTTCTCTCATCTGTAAAGTATAGGGATGGGCTCGGGGACCTCTAAGATCCCTGCTGGCCCTAACTCAACCACCAAAGGCAAGGGATGGAGAGAGAGGGAGAGGACAAGAGGCACCCAAAGCAGAAAAGATTCAAAATGGGAGAGAGGAGCCTCCTCTCGGCACCAGCCAGGAGCCATCGTCAACATGCCTTTCCCAGGACCAAGAAGACCAGTCCTTCTGGCCACTGGTACAGGTCGGCATGTGCAGGGCATTCTCACCGAGGATGGGCCCACAGAGAACAAGAAGGTGCACGTCCTCAGCGGAATTGCATCCCTGGGGGAAAATACCAGTCTGGTAAGGTTTTAGGATGGCTCCCTGGCTTCCAAGTACTCTATCTGGGCAGAGAGGGATGGCAGTTCTCTAGGGAAGGCTGCCCAGGGCCAAGCCTCAGACAGTGTGAGGAGGAGGGAGGGGAGAAGGGAGAAAGGGGAAGAAAAAGGAGGGGGACGGAGAGAGAGGAGAAGGGGGAGAGAAGTGAAGAAGGGAAAAGGGGGAAAGGAAAGGGGGAAAGGGGAAGAGAAGGGGGAGAGAAGTGAAGAAGGGAAAAGGGGGAAAGGGAGGAGAAGGGGAGAGAAGTGAAGAAGGGAAAAGGGGGAAAGGGAGGAGAAGGGGAGAGAAGTGAAGAAGGGAAAAGGGGGAAAGGGGAAGAGAAGAGGGAGAGAAGTAAAGAAGGGAAAAGGGGAAAGGGGAAGAGAAGAGGGAGAGAAGTGAAGAAGGGAAAAGGGGGAAAGGGAGGAGAAGGGGGAGAGAAGTGAAGAAGCAAAAAGGGGGAAAGGAAAGGGGGAAAGGGGAAGAGAAGAGGGAGAGAAGTGAAGAAGGGGAAAGGGGGAAAGGGGAAGAGAAGGGGGAGAGGGGAATACAGGAGAGGAGAGCTGAATGGAATGGGAGTAAGAGGGGAGTAGACCCAGGGAGGGAGAAGAGAACTGACTGGGAAAAATTATTAGGGGTTGGGGTTGGAGAGAAAGTGATGCTGGCTTTGGAACCAGAGGTCTTGAGTTCAAATCCCACATCTGTCCATTCTTGCCTGTATAGTTTTAGAAAGACATTTGAGCACTTTAGGCCTACGTTTCTTCCTCTGTAAAAGGAGAGCATTGGACTAGTTGACCTCTAAGGTCCCTCCCAGGGTAGCTAGGTGGTGCAAAGGATAGAGTGCCAGGCCTGGAGTCAGGAAGTCTCATCTTTAATTCAAATCTGACCTCAGACACTTCCTAGCTGGGTGACCCTGGGCAAGTCAATTAATCCTTTTTGCCTCAGTTTCCTCATCTGTCAAATGAGCTGGCAATGGCAAACCATTCTGGTGTCTCTGCCAGGAAAACCCCAAATGGAATTATGAAGAGTCAGACAGGACAGAACAACAACAAAAACAGTAAGAAAGTCCCTCCCATCTGATTCTAAACTATGAAGCCAAGTACCTGCCATGTGCCCTATATTCCCCATGTCTGGGAATCCAAATACAAAAATGAAAATGGCCCTTGTCCTCGAGGGGCTTATAGCCTACCGAATATATTATTATGTAGAGACTATCTATATATAAGAATCATAATAATAATTGCATTTATGTAGGGCCTTGAGTTTTACAAAGTGCGTTTTCTATATTAGCTCATTAGTGCTATTATTATCCCCATTTCACAGATGAAGAAATTGAGGGGGAGGGAGATTAAGTGATCTGTCCAGGGTCACAGAGCTAGTAAGTAACTGAGGCAGGATTCCACCGTGGCCTTCTTGACTCCAACATCAGCAACCTCTTTGCTAAACCACCCAGCTGCCTCGAGTCAACAAACCGATTTGGGGAGAAAAGAACCACTGAAGGGAGAGAGAAGGAAAGGTTTCCCTGGCAAGAAATGATGCCCGAGTTGGGTCTAGAAGGAAAGTCAGCTCTCTAAGAGGGGAAGGATGCTGATTTCTGGAAAGAGCTAAGTGGGCCAGCCTGGTTAGAATGTGGAAAGGTAGACTGAGGCTCCAAGTGTCTTCTTATCAGACACCAAAAGCAAAAACTAAGGAGCCCAGGGCCATAGAACAGATCCAGAGACAGAAGAGGCCTTGGAGACCCTCTGGTCAAGCCTCATTTGACATGAGGAAACCTGAGGCTCAGGGATGTTAAGTGACTTGTCCAAGGTCACACAGGATTTCAATGCAGGTCGGTCTTCTGACTCCAGTCCTAGAACCCTGGACCCTAGCAACAACCCCTTGGCAGTGAGCACATCCCAAAACAAAGGGCAAAGCTTTGGTGAGATGCTGATTTTCATCCTCCTAATATCTGTAATGGCTCCAGGGGAAAGTCCAGAAGATCCCACCAGATTCCAAACTCCATGGAAAAATTGAGTCTTAACAGGAAGCCCCAGAACTTCATTCACGGCTTTCCTGCCTGCCAGGTCCCCAGAACATCCCTGAGCTTTCTTCCAGTTTCCCCAATGATACTGTGGCACAACCCCATGTCCCAACCTTCCCTCTTTCCAAGCCACCAGAATTGCTTCAAGTGAAGAAAACATCCCCTGCTCTGATCCCACATAGGAAAACCCAGAGAAATCAGCCCTAAAAGGGGCGAAAATAGAAAAATTTCCCAACCACCACAGGTTTCCCTTCCATTTTTGCTTCAAAGGTTGAATTCTCTCATGGAATTCCCAGCCTAACTCATTTCACATCTCTGAAATCTGCCCATCTCTTGTGATGAGACACGAAACTCCCTCTGATTTTTTTTTAATCCATTTCTCACTGAAAGGTACAAAGTTGTGCTACCAATTGAGAAACTTAAAGTTTCCGGTTACCAGATTTAGGCGGTACGGCAAAGAGATAGACTGTTAATGACCTCAGAGTCAGAAAGAGCCAAGTTCAAATCTGACCTCAGATCTCAGATTAGCTAGCTTTGTGACCCTGGGCAAATCAGAGAGAAGAAAAAATGGGGAGAATCACATGACGCCCCCCTCTTCCCAGCTTCCAGCCATCTAAGGAATGAACCCACTTCCCTGTAGGAGATGGCACTAGATGGTGCCTGAAATGAGCCTGCTAAGCTCTAGGGAAGTGGTCTGTCCCTGGCTGTCGTCCCCACACATATCCAGGGAGACACCGCCATTTGGATGGAGAGAGAAGATATCGATCCCTCTCTAGAACCAAGAAGCCCCCCCTTTTTTACTGCTCCAGGCTATAAAAGAAAAAAAAGATGTTTCTAGCACTTTTTAAAATCCCTTATTATTTAGAATTGATTGATTCTAAGTTAAAAAAAAAAAAGGACTAAGTATGGATTACAGGATAAGGACTGGAGGTTAAGTGATGATTAAGTCACATAGCCAAAAAGTATCTGAGGCTAGATTTGAACCCAGGACTTCCTATCTTCAGGTCTGGTTCTCTATCCTCCTGTTTCTAGTACTTTTAAACATATTAGAAATACACAGTCATGAACTCTCCAGTCTGAATGAGGACTCATTGGGTATATGGCTAAAAGGATACCTTTTTAGGCCCCTTGGACTAGGGATGGTTTCTTTCTTTATATTTATATGCCGGGTGTCCTAGCACTTAATAAATGCTAGTCTGATTAATGGACTGGATGGTACTGAGGGCCCTTCCCACTCACATGTTTTGTGACTTGCGTATCCCTGAAAATCTACCAGCAATTCAATCCCAGCAACCCAGTCTCTGAATGACTGCCATGAAGATCCACTGGAAAAGGGACAGGATGAAAAAGTCTGTTTTCTAGACACCCCCTCCCCCACTAAAATCTAGAAGGCAGTAAGTACAGTCTAATGAGGGCTAGAACTGCAATTGGAGGACCCGGGTTCAAATCCTGAATCTGCCACTTAATTAGTTGTATTCATTAATTAGTTGCCTCGGACAAGCCTCTTTACTTCCCTTGACCTTTCTTTCCTCACTGATAAAGTGAGAGATCTGGATTATGAAGTCCTTTCTTTAGATCTATGTTCCTTCAAGTAACTTGATTTTGTCGGGCCTCAGTTTCCTCATCTGTAAAAAAAATGAAGGTTTGAACCTGATGGCCTCTGAGTTCCCTTCTAGCACTAAAGCCATGATCCCTCTCTGGACCTCAGTTTCCTCTTGTGTTTTTTTAAAAAAAAGAACTTCCAGCTGTAAATCTCTAATCATGACTAAGGCAGGAGAGGGGGCAAGGGGGAAAGGGAATCGCAGCTCCCACACCTGACCAGAATGGGACACCCACCTTGAGATTCTTGGGTTTCATTTAAGGAACTTCCCAGTTTTCTGCCTGAGTCGAAGTGTGATTCCTTGAGCCGAAAGGTAAATAAAATGACACCCTTCTACCCTCCCCACCCACAGGAGTATCCTTTTCTGGAAAAACAGAATGGGCCACTTGCCCCGGTCCTACCTCCTCTTTGGCACCCCTGAAGCCAAGACCAGGTTTCACAGGAGGGCTAATTCCTGATAAGGGAATGATGACCAGAGCTCACCTGAACCCTCCCCTGAGCATTCCTGCACAAGGTGAGCCCCAGCTGCCTCGGCTTCTCTCTCCTCCTCCTAGACAGCCTTCTGTTTATCTTCTCAGCCGGGGTGACTCATCTGTGGCCACCCTGGTGGCCTTTGATGGCCAAAGTCCCCTCACACTCTGCCCAGAATCATCCCTAGTGGCCACAGCGGGGCACCCTCCCCACCAGCAGGGTCCTCACCCAAAGGACAGTCTCAGAACGAAGGGGATGACCAGCGATCTAAAGGCAAAGAGAAGTGAGCACCTGAAAGGTGATCTCCCTGCCAGGCTTTCACAGCTTTAGAGCTAGAAGGGATTTCTGAGCAATCCTCTTAGTCTACAGAGGAGGAAACTGAGATAGAGGGATTAAGTGAGTTTTACCCAAGTAGTTCTCTGCCCAGACAGGGCTTGAACCTGGCTAGATTCAGCCCTACCAAATAATCTGCATTAAACTGCTGTTTTAAAAAAAGTATAGACTCTGGAGTCAATGGCCCTGAGTTTAAATCCAGCCTCTGGTACTTACTTCCTACCTATGTGTCCTTGGGCAAGTCATTTAACCACCTGGGCCTTTCCCATCTACAAAATGAGAGTCAGAATTCATGGTTTCTTCTAGTTCCTGATTATTATTATTATTATATTCCTGATCTGATTATTCAGATACCACAAACTCCAAAATTTGGCCTCAGTTTCCTGTGCTGCAACGACCTCCTGAGTTAATTGGGAGGCTTAAATGGGATGCTATGTGGAAAGCCCCTTTGGATCTTGAAAATCCATCAAAAAGGCTGTAATAATAGCAGTAGAAGTCATAACAAAAGTATCCTGAGGAAGGGGAGTCTCCAGATCATTTAGTCAACCCGCATGGGTTAAGCTCCTACTAAGCTCCCAGCGGTGCTCCCACACTCTAGCTCGAGGCCAGTCTCAGGGCATTCCCCGAAGCTGAGAATCCGGGAAGCTCCTGGGGCTTCCGTGGTCCGGCTCGACCTTAGCAGGAATTTCTCTGCCATCGGGGCTTCTGGGTTTGTGCGTGGGTTTTTTTAGAGCTCTTTGGCAGGCTGGGAAAGCCTGTGGCCCCTTCTTTAAATCCCCGTTTTTAAAGACAGAAATAAAATAGAGAAAGTTGCAAAGGCAATAAAAAAGCAGTGAGATAAAAATGTAAGAGTCCCTGGAGGAGCACCCTTGGCCAAGTCCTTTCCCTACCTTAGGATCCCAGGCCTGGGGACAGCCCTAACTCAGGACAGGCTTTTATTACTCCTATAGATAAAAGTCTTTGGAAGGTTTTCAGGTTCAGAAAGTGCCGGTTACCCTGTGAGGTAGGGGCTATTTCCAAGTGCAGGAAACAGCCGCCAAAGGATCTCAACGAATAAAACAAACAATTTTACAACTGAAACAAAAGAAGAGTGAAAATAGGTGGCGGCGTTTCTTTCCAAGTTCCTGGACCCCCTGAAATCTCCATGAACCTCAGCTTAAGCATCCCGGGTTTATGCCATCCTCCACAAAGCAAAGGGTCCCTCCAGAAGCCCCCTCGGCCCTTGGGGGTCCGGGCAAGCAGGACTACCCTACTGTTGCCTCTCTAAAGGGTGCCCCAAGAGGATGGATGATCCCCTTGACCATGCCTCGCCTGGCCAGGGAAGCAGGTGATGCCGGCTCTACGTGAACTGCCCGGGGAGGGGGGGGGCGGGGAGGGTCCCAGCCCAGCTTGACCGCCTCACCTGAGAGGGATCTTGATGGCCAGGTATCTGTCGATGGCTACGGCCAGCATACTGAAGATGGAGCTCTGGGTGAGCACCAGGACGAAGCAGGCGAGGAAGAGGCAGCTGTGGAAGTCGGTGCAGAAGCCCACGCTGATGGTGATGGCGAAGGGGATGGCCAGCAGCCCCACGGCGATGTCGGCCACGGCAAGGGACACCAGGAAATAGTTGGTGGCTGTCTTCAGGGTGCTGTTGGTGGCCACCGCGCAGCACACCAGCACGTTGCCCGCGATGGAAAGCCCGGCGATGACCAGCTCCAGCACAATGTAGAGCGTGTCCTGCGAGTCCAGCGGCATGGCATGGCCCGGGGGTGGGGGCGGGCTCCCCGACCCCTGGGGGAGGCAGGGAGTGATGGTGGGGGGCGGGCGGGCGCCCCCAGCCCGGCCGGGAGGGCGGGGCGCTCAGGAGCCCTGGATGGCAGGGGACGGGGGATGTCTCCGAGGCAGACGGATGGTGGGTTCCGGGGCGCCCGGTGCCAGCTCGTGGGAAAGTCGAGGGAGAGGCTGCTTGCGCCGGGTCAGCGCCCCCGGGGCCGGCGTCCCTGGGTCCTGGCCATGGCCCGAGCGGCCCTCCGTTGGGCAGCTTCCCCGAGAGGGGTCGGGTCCGCCCTTTAGTCTTGAGCGGGAGCGGGAGCAGCAGCCTCTCTTCCTTCCCTCCCTCTTGCTCTAGCAGAGACGCCCAACTCCCAGGCTGGGCTCGGGCTTCTCAGCTCCAGGCACATGGACCCAGCGGGCGGGATGCAGACGGAGGAGGCACATCCCGGGCCATCCGATTGGACGACCGCCCCGACCCTCGCGTCAATTCCCCACTAGAGCTCCTCCTCCTTACCGTAACTCCCAGAGGACTGGCGAAATAACAAAGTGCCCCAACCTCTTCGTAGGCGCGGCTTCGCGCCCGGAATCGGAACCTCAGTCGGTACCCAAGGGGACCCCCACACACCCTCACGCCCACACACCCTCCCCACTCCCCGAACCTGAGCAGGGGCCCCTCCCCCAAAGAAGAAGCCTCTGCGGAACCTTCTCGAGTTTCCTGGTGTCACCCGCAAGGCAATGGGCGTGCCTCGATAGGACGCCTCGCTTGCTCGGTGCTTGGAGCTCCCTTTGCACCAGAGCCGGGTTTGGGCAGAGGCACCGGACCCTGCCTCCGGCGGTCACTGGACCGCCTGCTCCTTAGCCTTCTCCTCTCCGGCGCTGTAAACCGGCTACTCCAGGAGGCAGGATCCTGCCCTCCCTGAAGCCGCTCCAGGAGGACCAAAGTTGAGGGTGCTTCAGGAAGAACATGCGATATGGACACATCCCGGGAGAGAACTCCTTCTGCGGACCCCCTGGAGCTCGGGAGGCGGTCAGAGCTGGGGCCCGCGGACTTTAATGTGTACCCGGCAGCTCATAGGATTGCAGGTTTTTGAGCTGGCTAGGGAGCTTCGAGGACATCCGGGCCAACTTCCTAGATTTTTTAAAGGGTGGGAAACTGAGGCACAGTGAGGGGAAGCGACTGCCCAAAATCATACAGCTAATGGTTGGGATTCGAACCCAGTGCCCGGGTTCAGAGTCATGGGAGGAAGACTCTTGCGTGGTAGCTCCTTTATCAGCATCCAGCCCCTGCCTATCTGTCTTTGCTTCTAGTAGTCTGTGACCGAGTTAGCGCCAGCGGAGCGGGGTTTGAGAAGGGAAGAGCTATATGGGATGGGGAGGAGGATCGGGGTGTGTGTGTGTGTGTGTGTGTGTGTGTGTGTGTGTGTGTGTGTGTGTGTGTGTGTGTGTGTGTGTTCTAACCCTAAATCTAAAGCCGTCTACTTAGACCACCCCTAACTCCCACCTCTATACACACAAATGATTTGGAAACGTTTGACCAGAAAAACGAGGGGGGGGAGGGAGGGAGGGAGGGAGGGAGGGAGGGAGAGAGAGAGAGAGAGAGAGAGAGAGAGAGAGAGAGAGAGAGAGAGAGAGAGAGAGAGAGAGAGAGAGAGAGAGAGAGAGAGAGAGAGAGGGAGGGAGGGGGAGGGAGGGAGGGAGGGAGGGAGGGAGGGAGAGAGAGAGAGAGAGAGAGAGAGAGAGAGAAGGAGGGAGGGAGGGAGAGAGAGAGAGGAAGGGAGAGAGAGAGAAAAGGAGGGAGAGGAAGGGGGGGGGGAGAGAGAGAGAGAGAGAGAGAGAGAGAGAGAGAGAGAGAGAGAGAGAGAGAGAGAGAGAGAGAGAGAGAGAGAGAGAAAAGCTCCTATAGCTTTAAATGTTCTCTTTCCTCCTTTCTCTGGCTACTCCACCATCCCTCTTTACCCCAACACATATTCATATGCCCTGGGAGAGAGACCACTTGAAGGGAAAGAACCCCGAAGTGGGCTGGACTAAGGATCACCCCTGGATTCGTTTAAATACAACAAGCATTTTGTGAGTGGCCACTGTGAGGTCGCCACTGGGGCTACAAGAGACCAAAAAATGGACAGCCCTGCCTTCCCTGCTTTCACTGTGCTTCTGCTCTATGGGGGAAATGTACACAGATAAGTAAACACAAAATATAAGAAGTACCAGTTGAGAGAATCAGCGATGAAACCAAGTAGGAGGCTTTTGCAGTGGTCTAGGAGGGAGGTTGACAAGGGCTGGTCCAGAGTGGTAGCCAAGGGAGGATGGGGGGCAGTTGTTGGAGACGAGGTGGAGGTAGAATCCAGGTCTTCGAGAAGCATCACTTCACTTAAGGTCTACACACACTTGTGTGAACTCAAGTAAGTTGTTTAAACCCTCTAGATCTCAGTTTCCACTTCTGTAAAATAAGGAGCACAGAGGCTAAGGTTCCTTCCGATGTCCCTAATGTTCTTGGAATGCCCTTTTGCAACTTAAGCATACATTCAAGTTCTTATCAATCCATGGAATGTAATCAATTACATAATTGGAGCTGTTTGCTAGACCCCCTCACCAACTGGGGAATGGCTCAATCAGTCATGGTAGATTGATGAAATGGATCCAACAATCATTCAGTCCCTGATCATGGACTGAATTATGGCTCAGCATGAGTAGGGAGTTGCCCAAGGTCATTCAGCTAGTTTGGTGATAAAACAGAACTTCAACCCAAATCTCCTGCCTTCAGCTCACTCTTGTTTCTTTTGCTCCACTGGAGCATAGAGAAGAAGCCTGAAAATCCTGGATTTAATTGTAAAGGGTTATTCAAATGTCAGCTGTCATAAATTTAATTCCACATTCATTAAGCACCTATTATGTGCCAGGCATTATGCTAGACACAGAGAACAACAAAGATGAGACTAGAACAGCAATTTTCTAGAAGGAGCTCACATTTTATTTTGTTTTGATAAATTCTATCAAATTTTAAATGAAATATTTGATAGTTTTTTATAGCTTTCATCTTCTTTTTTCCCCTTTTTAATAAAAGCTCTTAGCTTCTGTCTTAGAATCAGTATGGGTTCCAAGAAAGAAGAAAGACAAAGGACTAGGGCAAATACGATTAAGTGATTTGCCAAAGGTCACACAGCTAGGAAGTATCTGAGGTCAAATTTGAACCCAGGACCTCCTATTTCCACTGAGTTACCTAGCTGTCCCTTTCTTTTCCATTTTCAAATATATTCTTCCCAGTGACCCATTCGTTGTATAACAGAATAAAAACGAAAGTGAGGAAAACCTCCAGCAAACACATCAGTGAAGCCTGAGGATAGTTCTGAAGAGTTCCATACCCAGAGTCCCCATCCTGGCAGAGAAGGGAAGGAGAAGTATTTTCTCATCTCTTATATGAGACCAGGCTTGGTTATTATAATTACAAGGTATTTAGTTTGAGTTTGAGTTTTTCAACCCTTATCTTCTGTCTTAGAATCAACACTGTGTATTGGTTCCAAGGTGGAAGGGCGGTAAGGGCCAGGCAATGGGGGTGAAATGACTTGCTCAGGGTCACACAGCTGGGAAGTGTCTGAGGCCAGATTTGAACCTAGGACCTCCCATCTCCAGGCCTGGCTCTCAATCCTATGAGCCAACCATCTGCTCCCACAGTATTTAGCTTTTTTTGTTTGTTTTTATTTTCATTTCCATTGTTATCCTTGTAGGTATTGTTTCCCTGGCTCTTCTTACTGAAGTCTGAATCTATTCATATATGTCTTCCCATGCTTCTCTGCATTCTTCCTATTCCTTGTTACTTTCAGTACAATAATAATCCATTACATTCATCTTCCATGTTTGGTTGAGCCATTCCCCCTGGATATTTCTCCAAAAATTCCAATTCTGTCATTTTTAAGGCATTACTGATCTGACAAGAGCTTTAATATACACACAGGTTGCATGAGGACATTCCAAGAAAATTTTTTCTTCATTCCTCTCAGGCCATAGTGGGAGGTCTAGTGCAAATAATGCAAAAAAAAAATGTATATTGCATTTTAGCATCTGTAAAGTGCTCTGTACCCATTACCATGATCCTCACAACACCCCTCTGAGATAGGAACCACAAATGCAGGGTATTGGAGCTATTAACGCTTTAAAATGCACTAAGACTTTTGCTTTATGATATCCATTTTTCAGATTAGTAAAGTGAGTCTCAAGGAGGGAAATAAATTTGCCAAAGGTCACAAAGTTTGTAAATGGCAGAGCCCAGATGACCAAATGAGGTCAGCTATATTGCAAAACCAGCGTCTTCTGAGTGACTATGCAAATATTTCTCACCCTTATTATGAATTTTGTATATGAAGAAACTGAGGCGTAAATAGTATATAGTAACTTGCTCATGGAAATACAAAATAATGACCATGTAGGACCAGCTTTTGTTCCCGTTTCCTTTTTGGTGGGGAAATTTCCATGTCAGAGCTCTGGCTATTTGTCTCAAGGAACGTGGATGTATTTTAGGTCAAACTCTAAAGAAAATTTCCTTTGGTTGTATTCCGTGGTTCATCTGTTGCAACAAGGAACTTTGGAAATTCCCATGTCCAATACCAGAAAGCAAACAACAAGAGCAAAAAAAAAAGGAGAAGGGTGGGAAGGAATTCCCAGCTTCTGTCAACCAGCTGTAGGGTGTATTCACTCTTCTGGACATCAGGGCCCCAGCTCCCTTTCCAAAGAGCATATAAGTGAGTGAATGAGTGAGGGAGTGAATGAATGGGCGTGTACAAATTCAGTTAGTTCACAAAGCTGGTCAGCCCCAGACCATGCCTCACACACCATCTCATTCAACTGCCTGATGAATTAACTCATCATCCCTGGATCTCTCCAGACCAAAATTCCCTTCCCTAATCCCTGGAGCTTTCATGGTTTCATATCTCAATCTCTCTCTTTCTCTCTCTCTCTCTCTCTCTCTCTCTCTCTCTCTCTCTCTCTCTCTCTCTCTCTCTCTCTCTCCATCTATCTGTCTGTCTATCTATCTATCTATCTATCTATCTATCTATCTATCTATCTATCCATTTATCTCTCTATCTATCCATCCATCCATTTGTCTCTCTCTCCACCCATCCATCCATCCATCTATCTATCTATCTATCTATCTATCTATCTATCTATCTATCTATCTATCTATCTATCTATCTATCCATTTAGCTCTCCATCTATCCATTTATCTATCTATCTATCTATCTATCTATCTATCTATCTATCTATCTATCTATCTATCTATCTATCTATCTGTTGTCTCCCTATATTAGAATGTAAATTCCCTAAGCTTAGGGATCATCTCACTTTTGTATTTGTATCCCTGGAGCCTGGGACAGTACATGGAGCATAATAAATCCATTCCTTCTTCCTGACCTGTCAGGATAGGGGAGGAAACAGTAACTTCAAGACAACAGCCTAAGGCATGGAGAGGGGTGATATGGGAGAAGGAGGCAAAGGATGTGATGAAGTGCACCCAAGCCATTGATTCTCCTGGGTTGGGAGGGTGAGCATGTCCTCACTGCTGTCTCTCACAAGCATATCATCTCTGCTGAAAGGGACCCCAGTAGAAAGAGACCATGTAGTCCAACCCAGACCTAGCCAGGATCCCTCCTTAGAGCTTCCCTCAACAGTAGCCATTCATTCCTCTACTTAAAGCCTCCACTGTCAGGGAATTGGACCTACAAAGGCAGTCTGAGCCCCCTTTTAAAAAGTTCTCATTGGGAAGGGTCTGCAATGGCATCGATATGGAACACATCCAAGTCTTGTCATGATCATCCATGTGCTCTGATAACGGCTGGATAGCTTTTGAGGTCCCTGCAATTGGAGGGTTTTCTGACTCTCTCCTGTGACCTTCCCACCTCCTTTGCTGACTTTTTACATCATTTTTTTAGCCTTTCTATTCTGCCTTAGTACCAATACATACTATTGAGTCTAAGATGGAAGGTAAGGGTTATAAAAAAGTAAATAAGAGAAAGGTAAAGCACCTTGTAGATTCAGACAAATCCTCTCTATGTCTCAATTTCCCCATCTGTAAAATGAAAAGATCAGATTGGCTTCCATATCTTCCAGTTCTAAATCTTATCTTATGAGTCTATGATCCTTAAAGTGCTATATGAATGTTAGTAATTAATATTCTTATTATATTACATCTTTTATCCTCCTGTTAGGACCATAAGATTCTTAAGGGTAGAACCTGTATCTTGTCCTTGGATCCATCCCTAGGACACACCAGAGTGCCTGGTGCCATAATAATTACTTAGTAAGAGCCTACCAAATCATTGGCCAGTTGGCTGATACATTGGTTGAGCTCTCCTTCACCTTTTGGGTTACCTACAAGTTTGACTTCTCTGAATTAATGGCAAACCATGATCCATAACCATTTGCCAACAGCAGCAGTGGAAGAAAAAGAAGAAGAAGAAGAAGAAGAAGAAGAAGAAGAAGAAGAAGAAGAAGAAGAAGAAGAAGAAGAAGAAGAAGAAGAAGAAGAAGAAGAAGAAGAAGAAGAAGAAGAAGAAGAAGAAGAAGAAGAAGAAGAAAAAGAAGAAGAAGAAGAAGAAGAAGAAGAAGAAGAAGAAGAAGGAGGAGGAGGAGGAGGAGGAGGAGGAGGAGGAGGAGGAGGAGGAGGAGGAGGAGGAGTTGGAGGAGGAGGAGGAGTTGGAGGAGGAGGAGGAGGAGGAGGAGTTGGAGGAGGAGGAGGAGTTGGAAGGAGAAGAAGGAGAAGGAGAAGAAGGAGGAGAAGGAGGAGGAGGAAAATGCAGATGTTAAATACAGATGTTTAAAAAATGGGGTTTTATGTCAGGAAGTGGCTTAGGTTGAAAGCTTTCTTCATTTTCTTAAATGCAATTCTATCCTGCTCTCTTCCTCCATCCAATTCAGGGCCCAGTTCAGCTGTAGTATCTGTTTAAGATATATAGATACATACTGAAGGACAGCTGGGTTGCCCGGTAGATTGAGAGTCAGGCCCAGAGATGGGAGGTCCTGTATTCAAATGTGGCCTTAGACACTTCCTAGCTGTGTGACCCTGGGCAAGTCACTTAACCCCCATTACCTATCCCTAACAGTTCTTCTGACTTGGAACCAATACACAGTGCTGATTATAAGACAAAAGGTAAGGGTTTAAGAAAGAGACACAGAGAGAGAGGGATGGATAGATAATAGATAAATGGATATAGATAATAGATAGATAGATAGATAGATAGATAGATAGATAGATGATAGATAGATAGATAGATAGATAGATAGATAGATTGATTGATTGATTGATAGATAGACCAACTAACTTAATGGATTTGCCCAACCAACTAACTTTTAGCTCTTACCTATCTTCTTCCCCAGCAGAGTTTATATTGAACTAATCCCAGGCCAGAAGGATTAAAACAATTCTATCCTAGGTCTCTCAAAGGTAGAGTGGGTTGGGGAATGTGTGTGTGTGTGTGTGTGCACATGCACGAACATCAGGGGAAGTGAAGGAAGGAAAGGCTCATGGAGGAAAGCTTGGACCCTTGGCCATGGGAAGATCCAATAAACTAAAACTTGGCAACAAAAATGAAGCAATAGTTATTCCTTATCCATTTGGTTTTTCCTTTATGGACTATTGAGCCAATCTCTTTAGGGTAATCATAGACCTCCCTGAGGAGGTCTTGCCTACAATAAAGAATTATTATTAAACAATTTAAATACAGAATCCCAGGGCTTGTGACAGTCAACACAGTGAATCTCCCAACAGAAGCATATAGGAGACCTCACCATCTGGAGGAAATCCTGCTTCCAACTGGCCTCTATTCAGGACATCCTGCATGACGATGGTGAAAGCTTCTGCAGAGTACATTTATCTCTTTTGTTTTTCTCTTTTTTCCTAGTACCTATCATGGGAATTTGCACAGAATATGACCTTAATCAATGTGAATTGAACTGAATCTTAGACCTCGCTGAATATCAAAATCACAGGATTGTGGGACAAAATTGATTATTGAGTCTAGTGGAGAATTTTGTTTGATCTTAACACATGCACAGGAGGCAGATTTTTAATGCTATATTTTTCTCTGAAGGGTAAAATGCTTTATAATAAGCAATAAACACATATGCAAGGACCTTGTATCTTCTAAACCTCTCAGTTAATTATGTGACTGTGAAGATGTGGGCTCTCATAGAAAACAGTTTACAAAAAGCTGGGATGACTCATTATATGTTTTCATCAAGGAGACCTTGAATATGTGCATAGATCATTCTCATGTTATAGAGATGAGAACATACAGATAACAATGGATAAAGGTTGATGTCTTCTCAATCTCCGATCCCCACAATCCATCATTCAGCATCATTTCTTTCTGATATCTTTATTTTTTTAAACCTTCATCTTCTGTCTTAGAATTGATACCAAGTATCAATTCCAAGGTAGAAGAGTGGTAGTCAAGGGTAGTATTGAGTTTAGAGCAATCAGCTATCAATAACCCATAACAAGATCAATATTAGTACTAACAGTAGTGTAGCAATGGGAGGTAAAGATTGCAAGAGAATGATTGACAGAGCTTGAGACTAAGAATCTTCCTGAGCCTGGTTGACTCAGAACTCCTAGGAACAGATTATCAACTGTCACTTTGGAGCTGCAAGTTGAAGGAGAAAGGTGTGTGGCTGAGACATCCTGGAAATCCATGCATCAAACACTGGCCTCTGAGGATTTACTGACTGTGGTGAGGGAATATCTCCAGTCTTCCTGGCTGGACACCCTGACTGAGGAAAGGATCTCTACCTTGCTGGGACATCTGAGGACATCGGCTGGACTTCTGTAACTGATTCACCCAGGACTCTCTGTTTGTGAGATTCTGGTTCCCTATTGGACTTGCCCTTGGGAATTTATGTATTTATTCAGGCTATTAGATAGTGGGTTTAATTAGTGGGTAAAATAATTAGATACCACCCTCTCCCATTTTCCTTTCCCCATTCATCCCTTCTCTGTTAATAAATTCAATTTTATTTATGTGTAATTTCCCTTGTATTTAACCCTCCTATTCCCCCCCCCCTCCTAAAATATCTAAATAACAGTAGGCAACAGGGATTAAATGACTTTCCCAGGGTCACATAGCTAGGAAGTCTCTGGGGCCAGATTTGAACCCAAGATCTCTTGTCTCTAGACCTGGCTCTCAATCCAGCTGCCCCTCTTTATAATATCTTTTTTTTTTTTTTAAACCCTTACCTTCCTTCTTGGAGTCAATACTGTGTATTGGCTCCAAGGCAGAAGAGTGGTAAGGGCTAGGCAATGGGGGTCAAGTGATTTGCCCAGGGTCACACAGCTGGGAAGTGTCTGAGGCCAGATTTGAACCTAGGACTTCCCATCTTTAGGCCTGACTCTCAATCCACTGAGCCACCCAGCTGCCCCCTGTCTTTATAATATCTTTAAAACCAAATTGTTAATGCTTTCAAAATTATAGCACCTTCAGTAGATTTCTTTTCTATATTTCTTCTCTTTCTGTCTTCACATTTAAAGATATTTATTCTTCCTCTTATGGCATATGGAGGACTGAGGTATTAGATCCAAATATAGTAGTTCTGTTGTCATCAGCAATGAAGATAGTTTATTATAGAAATGCTCAAGGACCTGTGCCATTTTTTCTCTATTTGTTGTCCTTCCAGTTTCATCTACAACTGCTCTTGAAATGATCTGGTTTGGGACAGCTAGGTAGCACAATGGATAGAGCACCAGCCCTGGAGTTGGGAGGTCCTGGGTTCAAATCTGGCCTCAGACACTTTCTAGCTGTGTGACCCTGGGCAAGTCACTTAACCCCCATTGTCTAGCTCTTACTTCTCCTCTTCCTTGGAAGATAGAAGGTGAGGGTTAAAAAAAAAAAGGTTCACTTTGACGCTTGGGACACTTTGCATTCCCCCAGGAATCTTCTGAGCTGTCCGTGACTCTGGTCTCTTTGATTTATCAATCCTGAGCCATAGTTTCTAACCCTTTTTTTCTTTTGCTCTCCTCCACTGTGCCTCTCTTTGCATTTTGTATCAAGCCAACATCTGACTCGGTGTGACTTTTACCTGGTTCTGCCCTCTAAGGTGAAGAGGGATATGGGAAGACCTTTCAAAGGAAGACTCAAAGAGAGCCATCATGGCCCCACCAAGTCATCTGCCCTCTGGTCTTGCTTCCTTCCAATTCATTATGTGGAGTGGTCTCTAGGCCCTTTGCCATCCTGCTCACTCTCTTCACGGTCCTCTCCGGATGATCAATGTCCTCCCTAACATTAGCATCCCAAACTGGGCACAGCCTCCAGAAAAGGCCTGGCCAAGGCCAGAGATATCCCCTTCCTAGTCCTAGAAACTTTTTCCTTGTTTTTTTTTGTCTAGATTATGATTTCATTGGTCTACTACATTGGGAATTCCCAATAACAAAATTTCCTCCACCAGCTATTCTGGAATGAATAGTCTTAATGTTGCCTGGGTGCTAAAAGGGTAGGAACTGGGAAGAGTCTTTGAGAGGTTAAGTGACTACGCAGCCAGGATGTGTCAGAGGTAGAACTTGAACTCAGAACTTCCTGACTCCTAGGCCATCTCTGCATTCATTGGTCTGTGTTGTCTCTCTAGTAGGCTGTTTTTAATTCCACCTAATTGCTCTTTAGCTTTTCTGACTGCCATATTGCACTGTCAAGGCTCCATTAAGCCATTCTTAATTCCATGTAAGAGCTCATTAGCTTTTCTGGTTGTGCTGTTGAAATCTATTGATCTTCCAACTTCCTAATAGCCTTAATCTTTTTTCTGCAAAACCTAGTCCCAGAGACCCCCAGGAAGGAAGTGGGTCCAGCAGCCCCAGGCCCCAGAGTCCTATGCCATGAGCAATTTCCTTAATATAGATTGTATTCCCTGATTGCATCCATTCTGTGCTGACACATTGATTCCTAAGTGGTTTTCCCACTATAATGCTTCTTCTAAGCCCTGGAGAAGTGATTCACTGAATTTGGATCAGACAAATCTAATAACATAAAACAGGAAATCATCGTAAGGTCCTCTCTGGATAAGGGAACCCAAAAAGGAGGTCTCTAGGACAAGTGTTCTGGGTAAATGTTTAACAACTGGCTTTCCAAAAAAATGTTGGCTGGATACATTTCTTAAGTTTAACTTGCATTATTAACATTTTCTTAAAGACTAGACAAGCAACCAAACAATAATTCAAGTCCTGGTTTGTAGATTTTCAAGGTATAAACGTTCACATGAAAATTTAACAATCAGTTCTCAAAACTCATGTTCCTAGAAGCAATACATCCTTTTGGATTAACCTTCATGTTTCCCTACTAGAATCAGGCTCATTTGTGGCAGTGAGCATGGGAGTTTGGGAGACCCAGGTGCTGGTCATAGCTCTGCCGCTAACTTATCCTGTGACCGTAGGCTGCTAGGCGGTACAGTGGTTAGAGTTCTAGGCCTGGAGTCAGGAAGACATGCGTTCAACTCTAGTCTCAGGTACTTACTAGTTGTGTGACCCTGGTCAAGTCATTTAACCTCCTCATCTGTAAAATGGGGATAATACGAACACCTACATCCTGGGGTGGGTTGTAAGGATAAACTGAAGTCATATTTGTAAAGCTCTCTGTAAACCTTCAACTGCTAAGTAAATATTAGTCATTATTATTAAATCCTTTCCTTCTCTGTTTTTTCCTCAGTAAAAACAAAAGGCCTGGATTAGATGACCTCTAGTGTCCCGCCCAGTTCTGACACTGTCAGGTGTTCTAAGGTTCCTCCTAGCTCTGACATTCCCTGTTCTAAGGTCTCTTTCAGCTCTGACATTTTCTATTCAATGTTCCACACAAAACATGATGGTCTTTCCCAATGCTGTAAAAATTAAAGTTAATATACAATAATTTCAAATTTTATATTTTATAAGATTTATTAACAATCACCAGAAGTAACAAAATAAAATCACATGCCCATGGCTAATCTACTTGCTCAAACAGACCGCTCCACCAATGTCCTGACCCAGGAAGGAAAGAGTGAGCCACAGAAAACCACCCTCTTTATCCCCTGTCTATGTCAGCACTTACCAGGAAGTCAGTGGGCTCCTGGGAAATGTAGTTCAAAGGTACAAGATTTCCAATTACACAATACTGATCTGCCTTGACTTCTCTGAAACGACACTGTCAGTCCATTTCTCCTCCTGGCTACTCTCTCCTCTCTAGGTTTTCTGGGCTCTGTTCTTCCCTTTCTCTTCCATTCTACCCTTTTCGGGATTTTTGCTGGGCGATTTCCCATGTTGATCTCCCCAACCCTGGAGGTCCTCCATCCTTCTGTTGTAAACCCTCTTCTCTTCTCCTTTCTTTCAGTGATCTCATCACTCCCCATGAACTCAGTCATCATTGATTCTCAGATGGTTCTCTGATGAGCAACAGTCACACGTCTCCAGCTGGATCTTGGGCATCTCATCTTAAATGGTCCATAGGCATCTCAAACTGAACATCTACAGAACAGAACTCCTTATCTTTCCTCCCAAACCCCCCTTCCTTCCAAATTTCCACAATAGTGTCACAGACTCTACTATCTTCCCAGGCTCTCCCATCTTTACCACAGCTTGGCTTCCTTCCTTGCCCTCCTGCCTTCGCCCCACATCCAACCTGCTGGCAAGTCTTGTTGTTTCTGCCTTCACATCTCTCCTCTCCATCTCCTTCTCTCCACTCAGATAGCCATGACCCTTGTTTCCCAGACTATTGCAACCACCTTCCAGTTGGTATCCCTGCTTTAAGTCTGGTGCATCCTTCATTTGGTGGTCAAATCGATTCTTCTAAATCCTGTGTCCAAGGATGCCATTCACCTGCTCGGTGAGCTCTGGTAGATCCCTATTACTTCCAGCAAAAAATTTTAAATTCTTTGCTTAGCATTTAAGGTTCTTCATAACCTGTTTTCTTCCCTCCTTTCTAAACTCCCCTTCACACACTTTATTATCCACTAATGGTTCCCATTTAAAATTTTATTTATAAAAACCCTCACCTTCTGTCATAGAATTAATACTATGTATTAGTTTCAAGGCAGAAGAGCAGTAAGGGCTAGGCAATGGGGGTTAAGTGACTTGCCCAGGGTCACACACCTAAGAAATGTCTAAGGTCAAATTTGAACCCAGCACCTCTCATTTCTAGGCCTGACTTTCAATCCACTGAGCTACCCAACTGCCCCCCCCATTTTATGGATAAGGAAACTGAGGTACCCCCATGAGTAAATCATTCTCTGTCTCAAGCACTATATTGAGTCAGTAGTTAATGGCATCGATTTGAAAATTGTTATTGATATCATTTATTTTTATACTACTTTTATTTCCAAATATATCCTTCCTCCTCACTGAGATGGCCAGCCTCTGTCACTAAAAATAGAAAAAGGGAGGGGGGTGACTGTTCACCAAAAATAAATCACCACAAAGGAAGTGGGATGGTTATAGGAGCAGGAGATGTGGAGGCATTTGTCCAGGCTGGTGAAGCCCACCTGAAGTATCTACCGTGACCACTGAACAGCACACCTCACTGCACAGGTGTGTCATGGAGGGGTGCTGAGGCACGTGCAGAAAAGCCAGGAAGAGAGAGAGACCCCGACACCGAAAACTGCCTTGTAAGCCAGGGGAAGCGGTTTGTTGATACAACTCTTCCCATCAAAGTTTCATCGCCCAGATTGTGCAGAAAGGAGGGACAGTAGGTTAACCCTCACCTCTTCCCTTGGGAGAAGTAAATGGAAGAGCAAGAGGGGATCCATAACTCCTATGCTCATATTCAAAGGGAAAGGCCTTTGTGATTGAAATTATGGCCCAAACTACCTTGAGCGATGGCCAAACTTATTGGTAATAATAAAAAAAAATAACAGATATTTATAAAGTAAGATGTTTTTATTTGGAAGTTCAGATTTTATTGTATCATTTATTATATAAATAGATAATAAATATACCCCCCAATTTTTTAAATTAAAAAAATGCTCATAGAATGAAATGTGTTTAGAATTTTGGAATTTCAGATTTTATTATATCACTTATTTTATGAATATGAACCCCAAATTTTAAAATTTAAAATGCTCATAGAATAAGATGTCTTTATAATTTTAGAATTTCAGATTTCATCATATCACTTATTTTATGAAAGTGAGCCCCCAAGTTTTAATTAAAATGTTCATAAAGTAAATTTTTTTTAGAATTTTGGAATTTTAGATTTTATTATATCACTTATTTTATAAATATGAAACCCCATTTTTTAAATTTAAAAATGCTCATAGAATAAGATGTCTTTATTTACAATTTTGGAATTTTGGATTTTATCATATCACTTATTTTATGAATGTGACCTCCCAATTTTTTAATTAAAATCTTCATAAAGTAATTTTTTTTTAGAATTTTGGAATTTCAGATTTTATTATATCACTTATTTTATAAATATGAACCCCCATTTTTAAATTTTAAAATGCTCATAGAATAAGATGTCTTTATTTATAATTTATATAATTTTATATTTATATAATTAATTTATAAATAATTTATATAATCATATATACTTTATTTATAATTTTATAATTTTGGATTTTATTATATCACTTATTTTATGAATGTGACCTCCCAATTTTTTAATTAAAATGTTCATAAAGTAAAATTTTTTTAGAATTTTGGAATTTCAGATTTTATTATATCACTTATTTTATAAATATGAACCCCTTTAAATTAAAAAATGCTCATAGAATAAGATGTCTTTATTTACAATTTTGGAATTTCAGATTTTATATCACTTATTTTATGAATGTGACCCTCAAATTTTTAAAATAAAAAAACATGCTCATAGAATAAAATGTCTTTATAATTTTGGAATTTCAGTTTTTATCATATCACTTATTTTATAAATGTGACCCCTCAATTTTTAAATAAAAATGCTCACAAAGTAAAAATTTTTTATTTAGAATTTTGGAATTTTAGATTTAATTATATCACTTGTTTTATAAACGCGACCCCCTAATTTTGTTTCAGTTTTTATCATATCACTTATTTTATAAATGTGACCCCTCAATTTTTAAATAAAAATGCTCATAAAGTAAAAATTTTTTATTTAGAATTTCAGAATTTTAGATTTAATTATATCACTTATTTTATAAACGCGACCCCCTAATTTTGTTACCCTCTGTCTTAGAATCAATATTGTGTATTGGTTCCAAGACAGAAGAGCAGGAAGGGCTAGGCAATGAGGAATAAATGACTTGCCCAGGGTCAAACAGCTGGGAAGTGTCTGAGGTCAGGTTTGAACCCAGGACCTCCCATCTCTAAGCCTGCTCTCAATCTACTGAGTTGCCAGCTCCATTTGAAAAAAACCAAACCAACATTTTAGGGGAGACCGACAGTACATGCAATCTGTATAAGATGGAGGGAGGTCCATTTTCTCAGCTCTTCACAGGGCTAAACAATCATTATTTCAACAGCATCTTATTAGGTATCCACTATAGACAGAGCGGGGAAGTAGAGGACCTGGTCATCACCCTCAAGAAGATTCTGCTGTCATAGACCCATTCGTGCCCAGATCCATTTACTAACTTCTGACTTCTCTTCCCTTCCTGCCCCGCAGGTGCCTGGGCTAGTTGCCAGACAGGAAACTGGTGGCACTTGGCACAAGGATTATATACAGAGGAGGGAGCTATCAGAACATACCAGACCAAATATACGGAGGCAGGAAGGGAGGAAAAGCAAGCAGTAGAAGTCACATAGCTGGAAAGGATTCTTCTTTTCCCCCAAGTATTGTCATGGATAGAATGCTGGGTCTGGAGTCAGGAAGACCCGAGTTCCAATTCTACCACAGACATTTGCTAGATGTGTGACCATGGGCACGTCTCAACTTGCCTCAGTTTCCTCCTCAGTAAAATGGGTATAATAATAGTTCCTACCTCGCTGAGTGGTTTTGAAATCGCATGAGCTAAAAGGAGGTAAAATTTATAAACTACTTAACACGGTGTTTGGCATATACTTAGTGATTAATAGATGGTTATTTCCCATGATTCACTTATTTCATTCTTTAATTATTTTTGAAAAATTTAATTTAATTAATTAATTAAGAATATTTTTCCATGGTTCCATGATTCATGTTCTTTCCCTCTCCTCCTCCCCCCGCCTCCCGTAGCTGAAACACAATTCCTCTGGCTTTTACATGTGCCATCGATCCAGACTTATTTCCATATTATTGATGTTTGCACTGGGGTGATCATTCAGAGTCTACATCCCGGGTCATATCCCCATCGACCCGGGTGTCATTCTTTCATTTTAACTGAAGGTCAGCAGTATTTGTAGTAAAGCTTTCTATGAGATACTTGGAAGGCAATTTGTCTAGATTGAATTATTGTGAATGTCTGTTTGATTTGATCTCGGTGGTTCGTGCAGCTCTGATGTTCAGTTTGCATTTTTGGAATGGCTTTACTTAGAATTACAACAGACCCACGTTTAGTGCGTGTATTCTTAAAAGAAGAGCAATCTGTTTCCCCTCGCCTTTATCAGATGAGCCTTCCTTCTCTTCGTCTGTAGTAGCCTACAGGGACCATGGTGACCTGATCTGGCCAGCTGCTTCTGCTCAGATGAGATGGATTACTGCTATTTAAAAAACAAAACCACCTGGAGACGGGAGGTCCTGGGTTCAAATCTGTCATCAGACACTTCCCAGCTGGGTGACCTTGGGCAAGTCACTTAACCTCCATTGCCTCGTCCTTACCATTCTTCTGCCTTGGAACCAATAAACAGTATTGATTCCAAGATGGAAGGTGAGGTTGTTAAAATAAAAAATAAATAAAAAACAAGACCCTGATTTGCTGTCTTACAATCAATACCAAGTATTGGTTCCAAAGTAGAAGAGCAGTAAAGGTTAGGCAATGGGGGTTAAGTGACTTGCCCAGGGTCACCCAGCTAGGAAGTACCCAGGTCCTCCTGACTTCTCTATCCACTGAGCTGCCCTGAGATTGATTCCTGCTGAGAGACAGTGCTGGGCTCCACAGATGGAATGACCAGCAGCCTCTTCTCTCTATGGTCCACTTGTGTGATCCGGTGCGTTTTGCCATTCAGTCCCTCTTGGTCCAGGGTGTAGCATCTCATCTGTGTTTCCCAGAAGAGCAGAGATCCTTGCTGAGAAACCTGTTTGTCTGTGACTGTGGGTAGCCAATCAGGTGCCTCCTCTATGCCAGGTATTTATACGAAGCACCAGGTATGGGGATAAAGAAGGGAAAAGAAACACAGAAGAAAAGCAACAGCTTGATCACATGGGTCGATGGGGATATGATTGGGGATGGAGACTCTAAACGATCACTCTAGTGCAAATATCAATAATAGGGAAATAGATCTTGATCAATGACACATGTAAAACCGAGTGGAATTGCACGTCAGATACAGGAAGGGGTGGGGGGAGAAGAGGGAAAGAACACGAATCTTGTAACCATGGGAAAATCTTCTAAATCATCTAATTAAATAAAATTTCCACAAAAAAAGAAGGGAGATGACCTCAGCTTGTTCTATGATGAGAGACATCTACTGTTCATGGGAATGAGTTCCAGGCTCCAGCCAGAGTAAGAGTTCTTTTGGACAAGATGTTGGGGTCTGCTTGGAACCTAAAGGAGCAATAAGTAGTCTTAGAAATATAGCTCTTCCTCATGACTCAAATTTCAATGGCCTAATGATCACAGGGCTGGGATAAAGGATGGATGTATAATTAGAAGGGGGTACTTCCCTTAATTAAAACCACAAGTTATTGCTTAACCTTCTCACCCCTGCCAAAACACATCTATAAACCACTTCATGGGCACAACTGTTTAAAAAAAGTTTAAAAAAGACCCATTTACTCCTCTTACATCACCTTCTACTGATAAGCAAGTTTCTTTTGGAGTTCCCTCTGTGAGTTACTGTCTCAAGCCCTTTCTTGGATACTGTGCCCATAAAATGTTTATGGTTAAAAGAAAGTCATTTTCAAAAGAAGCAATAAATATAATGTCTAACCATGTGGAAAAAATGCTCCATTTTATCAACAATCAAAGGAACAAAAACCAAAACATCTTAATACTACCTCAAACTAAAAATAACGAAAAGCAAAAACCAATTCCTTGTTAGCAGGGCAGCGGAGATAGGTTACCCATACATTACTGGTAGAATTGCAACTTTATAGAATATTTTCCAGAGAAGGATCTGACAAATACATAGTTAAAACTACCAGAAAAAACCATGGCTTCTAACCCAATAATTCCAATGTCAGGAATATGTCCTGACAGTATTTCAAAAAATAAAAGATGGGTCAGGGGGAGCAGCTAGGTGGCTCAGTGAATTGAGAGCTTGGCCTAGAGACAGGAGGTCCTGGGTTCAAATATGATCTCTAATACTTCCTAGCTGTGTGACCCTGGGCAAATCACTTAACCTCCATTATCTAGCCCTTATTGCTCTTCTGACTTGGAATCAATGCACCGTATTGATATTAAAATGGAAGATAAAGATTTGATATTTTGAAAAGACTTTTATGGAATAATGTCAAGTGTGTGGGTGGGGAATGGGGAGGGACAGAGATAGATAACAGAATAAACTGAGCTTACCTACCCTGACTCTGAGCACATACGATGAGAAGTGAATGAAAGGGAGAGAGATGCTATTTCCTAGGCAACTAACCCTCTTTTCATTCTACTGTGGTTACGGAAACACTCATTTTTGTTGTTGTTTATTGAGTTCTAAATAAAAATGGCCTGAGAAAAGAAATCAGAGTAAATAATGGGAGTCAAAATAAATAACTGGGAATAAATAGACAAAGAATCCTAATGGTGCCTTAGAGGGAGGGACTGAAAAGAGTCGATATTTTGCATTAAAATTAATTAAAAGTGTAAAAACTATTAAACAAGTTTATATCACATTATATTTGTGTGTTATATATTAATTATATTTATATATAGAAAAACAAGTTTGCATTGATGCTTATTGCTGCTTCCAATAAAATATTTAATTTTAAACATTTTGACTTAAAAATAAAACAAAATTGGTGTCAACATGATGTAGTGGGGAAAGCCTTGGTCATGGCGACTGCATAAGCAGAGTTGGTTTTTTGGGGGGAAATTTTTATTTAATTAGTCAATTTAGAACATTATTCCTTGGTTACAAGAATCATATTCTTTCCCTCCCCTCCCTCACCCCTTCCCATAACCAAAAGTGCAATTCCACTGTGCATAACCAGAGTTTGAATCTTGTCTCTGACATTTACCAGTGGGATGACCCTGAGCTAGTCATTTCTCTGATCATCATCTGTTCAATCGGGAATAATATTAGCATCTATTTCCTGGTATTGTTGTGCAGGTCAAATGAGACCATACTTTGTGAACCTTTAAGAAGTCTATAATCATTAACTCTTGTTTATTTTTATTTATTTTTTTAGATGTAAGAAAGCATTTTTGAAGCTTTTATTTACAAAAGTGTTAAAAACAAATAATACCTTCTGTTTTGCAAATAATTTTTCTGAAGGACCACCCAGTTATAGCACCGTAACTCAACAAGAATGATTAAATCTTTAAAGAACATAATTTGTCATTTGTCATAGAATCAAAACTGTGTATTGGTCCCCAGGCAGAAGAATGGTAAGAGCTAGGAAATTGGGGTTAAGTGACTTGTCCAGGGTCACACAGCTAGGCAATATCTAAGGCTAGATTTGAACACAGGACCTCCCATCTTCCAACTTGATGCTATATCCATTGAGCCATGATCTTAGACTCACTGTAGGATAATTGCTAGAAGAGACCTTAGGGACCATCTAGGTCAATCCTTTCATTTTTATGGATGAGGAAACTGAGACCCAAGTTTATCCAGCTCTTCAGCAGCGGAGGTAGGATTTGAACGCAGGACCTTTGACTCCTAAGCCACCACTTTGCCATGATGGTTCTCATTATGATCAGAGCAGAAAAGGGAATGGACAGTTTACAGTTAAACAGTGGGGAAGGCGAACCCGTACCGAGGAAAGCTTAGCTTCTGGTAGCATCAGCTCTAAGCTATGGAGAAGCGTGTGAAACCCTCAGGGGCCAAGCTCTCTGGACATGCCATTCGAGTCTCCCTTCTTCTTCCCCTCCTGGCCTGGGTGGTTTTGCCTCCAAGTTTCCCACAAGCAGTCAAGACCACTCTGACAGCACGAAGGAGGCTGGGAACGCTCAAGGAGGGAGGCCCAGCTCCAGATGGAATCCTTCTTTGGGTCAGAAAGCGGGGACAGGCTGGAGGGGCCCCCATGTTCCTAGGGTGGGAGGGAGGGGATAAAGCAAACCTAGGCTTCTGTCCCAAGAGATCTGACCACTCATTGACTCTCTGTGATGGGACCAATCTGGGCGGACGTGCTATTCCATCATCCATCCCTGTCCCCAGGGGCCGCCTGCCTCCTGCCACCTGGAGACAAAGCTGTCTGGGATGTCTGTTTCCTCCTCCCCTCAGCTTCCCATGCTGCTCACAAACACACATGAACATGCACATGGGAGTGTGCACACATATGTCCTGGGAAGCGGCTTCCAAGAACCACAGACCCTCTCTGGGGTTTCCCCATCCTCCTTAGCCAGACCCTACAGACTGAGCAGATGCCTCATTTGCAAAGTCTGCCTTGCGGATACTCCTGCAGGAGGGTCCTGTCCAGAAGAATACATTTCCTGGTCAGAGATTAGGAGCTCAAAGAAACCTAAAAAGCCATCTAGTCTGAGCTTTTCATTTTGCAGTTGGTTCTATTTCTCCTCATTTTACAGATGAAGAGAGGGAAAGTGATACCCAAGGTCACCTAGGTGGTAAATGGTCAGAATTCAAACCCAAGTCCTCTGACTTCAGATGCCACAGTCTTTTCACTCACTATTAAGGATGGCCAGCTTTCCCTGTTGCTCCAGTTCTGTGATGCTATGAATCTGGATCTGCTGAGGAGACACAAGGAGAAATCTAGAGTTTTTAAATCCAGTAGCTAATAGGAAGTCAACTTTATTAGGGTCAGGAAGTCTCAGGTTCAAGTCTCATTTCAGACATTTACTAGCTAGGTCACTTGGGCAGATTCTTGAACTCAGAAAAACATCAGTTCCTCATTTGTGAAAGAGAGAGAATAATGGTACCTGCTGCCTATCATTCTTATGAGGATCAAACAAGATGGTCTATGTCAGTGATGGTGAACCTTTTAGAGACCTTAGAGACCGAGTCCCCAAACTGCAACCCTCATGCCACATGTGAGTCCCCCCACCGCACCTTATGGCAGACAGGGGAGGGAAGAAGAGCTTCCATTGGGCAGGTGATGTGAGAAATGTCCTCAGGTGTGCATGGAGAGGGGGAAGGGAGCAGCTTCCTCTGGCACACTCCAGCATATGTGCCGTAGTTTTGCCAACACAGGTCTATGTAAATAATTGCCTTATAAATCTTAACATGCTCTAGGAAGGTGAACTATACACTTTGAATATTCCCCTTGAGTAATCCTGGAAAATAGGCAGACTTTACTCTAGGAAATCTATAAGGAATCTAGCTCCTCAGAGGCATTAATTATTAATACATTAATACATTTATTAATGTAATAGAAAGAACACTGGCTTTGGAATCAGAAGACATGGGTTTCAATCTTGCTTCTGTCACTAATTATTTGATTGACTTTGGGCAAGTCACTCAAGTCAAATCAAAAAGCATTTATTAAGCACTTACCATGTGCCTAGCACTGTGCTATGCATGTGAAGAAAGGCAAATTTAGTCCCTCCACTCAAGGAGCTCACATTATAATGAGGAAGAATCATGCAAACATCTAAGGCACATAATGGAGAAGACGAGCATCGGGATGGAAAGGATTCTTGTCGACTGGAAGATAGACTTTGAGTTGAATCTTGAAGGCAGTGGGAGATGGGGTGGAATCGCAGAGGTAGAACATTCTAGGCATGGGGATAGCATTGGGCAGGGAGACGAGGTGTCCTGTGAGAGGAATAGCCAGGAGTCACCAGATCACAGAGTGCATGGAAAAGAGTCGGGTAGAAAAAGACAGAAAAGATAGGAGAGGCCAGGCTAGGAAGGGCTTGGAAACCAGCGAGATCTGGAAGGTAATAAGTGCCAATGGAGTGCAGTTTATCAAGCAGGGAACTGAAAAGACTGTTTTAGGAAGAACAATTTTCCTGCCACGCAGAAGATGGACTGGAGAGCGGAGAAACCTGGGCAGAGAGAGCAATCAGAAAGCTAGTACAGTGGTGCCTTGGCATACGAGTTGAATTCACTCCATGGCCAAGCTCGTAACTCAATTTGCTCGTGTGTCGAATCGAACTTCCCCATTTAAATGGATGGAAATGAAATGAATCTGTTTTGGCCCCCCAAAACCATGTGAAATTTTTCTTTTATATACTTTTAAATATAAAAATGTACTTTATAAATAACAAATAAATATATTTATAGATAATAAGAAAGAATATAAAGAAATAAACTCGCTTATGAAATGTTATTTACCTTCAAGGTCAGGGGAAGATGCTGGCGGAGGTTTGCGTTTTGTGCGCCATCGCTTAACACCACTTACTCTTTACACACGTAATGCTACATTTAAATGCAAAATTGACTCACACATTCCTTGGGATACGTGACTTTATTGCTAACTTCATTGCTGTTTTTTAGTTTACTTGATGATCATTTTTTCATTGAGTTTTGGCTGTTTTACCACACTCTCCTCCATTTCACTTAGAGGCTGTTTCAACAAAAACCTTTCCGTGGAAGTTTGTTTCTTCCTCCCTTTCAGAACGTTTCGATAACGTGTGAAACAAGTGTCGTCACACGGCTCCAACGCACAACCTGTTGCAACTTTTTCTGGATGTCTTTTCAATAAATTGTTTAATTTTCCCCCCAAATCCTCAACATTTCCTCAATTTCGCTTGTACTGATGACCTCATCGAATTTGGGCTCCTCCCCACAAATTTCCAGCAAAGCCTCCACACGCTATTGCTGCTATAATTCCTTCAAGTCCTCCATCCTCAGGACCCATAGTAAAAAGGTAAGAAATTTGTCCCCAAACCTGAAAATAAAGACAAAAAAAAGAAGAAAGCCAAAGCAATTCAACACAGATGCTGGCACAGCCAGATAAACACTGACCTAAACGAGACAGCCTTGTGTAATTTGTGAAACCGGGCTATTTAGTGAGGGTGGTGGAAGCTCACGATTCAAATATCTGTTCATGTCTTAAAGCAAAAAGTCCTGATCCTGACTGCTCATATCTCAAATTGCTCATGACTTAAGGCACTTGTGTATCGAGGTACCACTATATAGTAGTCCAAACATAGAGTATTGAAGGTCTGTACCAGGTTGGCAACTGTGTGAGAGGAGAAAAAGAGATTATATACAAGAGATTAAAAAACCCCCAAACCAATACATAGTATTGATTCTAAGACAGAAGAACACTAAGGGCTAAGCAATAGGGGTTAAGTGACTTGTCCAGAGTCACACAACTAAGCAGTGTCTAGGGCTAGATTTGAACCCAAGACCTCCCATATCCAGGCTTGGCTCTCTGTCCACTCTTCCATCTAACTGCTCCTAACCTAGCTCCATCTTAAACTGAATATGTTCAGAATTGAATTAATTATTACTCCATCACTCTCAACTCTGAACTTCCCTATTCTATGTCCAGTCACCCAGGCTCATCATTTAGGAGCCATCTTTGATTCTTCTCTCTCATTCTCCCCTCATGCAGTCTGTTGGATCCAATCCAAGTCCTTCAAAAAATCTCTTGTAGGGCTCAGTGGAGCCACCTTTCAATTTTCAACTCCAATTGCTTAGTCCTCACCATTATTCTGCCTCAGAATTGACACTTAGTACTCATTCTAAGACAGAAGGTAAGAGTTTATGAAGAAAAAGATGTAGCTGCATCATCTAGTTTTAAATGTCCAATAGACAGTTGGAGGTGTGAGAATGGAAGTCAGAAGAGAGGTTAGGACTGGGGATCAGCTGCAAAGAGAGCTGATGGGAGCTGGTAAGTGGGATCAGCAAACGAATGCAGAAGAGAAAAGGGCCCAGGATAGAGACTTAGGGGGAACCCCTTGATTGGTAGGAAGGATCCAGATGAAGATAGGTAGGAGGAGATCCAAGAGAGAAGGTTGTCATGGAAAACAGTGAGGGGAAAAGGATATTAATAGCAAAGGTTGCAGAGAGGTCAACAAGGATGAGGATTAGGAAAAGAACATTGGATTCGGAAGTTAAGTTATCCATGGTAACTGGAGAAGACAGTTTCAATTGAATAATTGAATTCAATTAAATAATTGGGTTGGAAGTCATATTGCGCAGAGTTTCGAAAAGAAGTGGCGACAAATTACATCTAGATTTCTCAAGGAGTTCAGCCTCTAAAGGGAGGAGAGATATAGGACAATACTGAGCAAGAATGGGCCAAGGGAGGATCTTTTAAGGATGAGAGAGTAGCCAGTAGAGAGGGAGAGACAGAAAATTAGTGAGAAGGTGGGGAAGAGAGAGGGAATAGAATGGAATCACTTGTGAATGTAGAAGGTTCACCATGGCAAGGAAAAGGACCACCTCATCATGTGAGATAGAGGTAGAGGAAGACATAGAAGCGGAAGACACCTGGTTGATGTGAGCTGTAGAGGAGGGGTGGAGAGAGAGTTCTTTGAGAATTTAATTGGATCTCAGCTTTTTTATTGAAATAGGAGGCAGATGAGACGGGGTGGATGGGGTGAGTCATGGGAGTTTTGAGGAAGGATGAAAGTTTGGAAGAACTGCTGGGGTGAGTGATAGTGAGTATGTTAAGGAGGTATAAAAGGATTGCTTTGCTGTGGTGACGGTCCAGTGGAGGTTATAGATGGGTGGTGGACCCAAATGGCAAGGTAGAGTGATTTTCACCAGCTTCATTCAGTATTACATGAAGAGAAGAAGTAGCAAATGGTGGGAATAATCCAAGCAAGGAGTGTAGAGGATAATATAGATGCTAAGTGGTTCACTAAGGGTAGAGATGAGGAAGGAAGGAGACTGTAATCAGTCAGAGATGATGGCCTGGGAAAGAACTAAGGGGTTGGAGGTCACAATGAAGATGAAGAACAGGGTTAAGATCCATAAGGCATAAGGAAGATGGAATGACAATAGATTGTGAAGAGATAAAGGAATTTCAGTGTTCATGAATATGGAAGTGGAACATTAGCAGGTGATGACTAGATCAAGTGTATGACCATCTTAGGTCATGGGAAATGAGTGAATTGAAGAATCAGAAGTTAGAGTATTTGATGAGGGGGTCTCAATATGTTCACTGAAGTCCCCTAGATGAGCAGCTGGGGTGGTAAGGAAGCCAGGCACTGAACTCACTGAGAGAAGGAGGGAAGGAGTCCAGGGAGTGAAAGATAACAGAAACCAGGGTCCTGAATGGATGGATTGAACGAATTCCAAGGAGGAGACATTCCTCATTGGTAGTACAAGAGGGAGAGTCTGCAAGTGGTAATGGGAAGCAAGGAGAATTCAAGGAAAATCCAAAGTATGAGTCAAAGGGTGGTTGTGTATCTACCAGGAGAAAGCCAAGTCTCAATGAGTGCTAAAAGACAGAAAGAGAGAAGAAGGAGGTCACAACCTTTCTGGGTCCCAAATTGCCTCATCTATAAATGAGATTGGATTAGATGACTTCTGAGATCCCTTTTATGATTATATAAATTGTCTGCCTCTAGCTCTGATTGCCACCAACCAGCATCTTTGAAGAATTAAGTTGTATGCATGACACAGATGATCACTGGTTTAGAGTTTAATCCTCTCACTTACAAATGAGAATATTAAGGCCTAGAAAGAATATGACTAGCCTGAGGTCCCATGGCTAAAAATGGTAAGTCTGAGATTTGAACCCAGGTCCTCTGACACTAAAGCCAGTGCTCTTTTCAATCTTTTTGTTGTTGTTGAGTCATTTTTCAGTTGTATCTAATTCTTCATGACCCTTTTTGAGGTATTCTTGACAGAGATTCTGGTGTGGTTTGCCATTTCCTTCTCCAGCTCATTTTATAGATGAGGAAACGGAGGCAAATGGAGTTAAATAACTTACCAGGGTCACACAGCTAGTAAGTATCTGAAGCTGGATTTGAACTCAGGAAATGGCAGCTAGGTGGCACAGAGGGTAGAGTGCTGAGCCTGGAGTCAGGAAGACTTCACTTTCTGAGTTCAAATTCACCTTAGACACTTACTTTGCAGTTTTCCAAGTCCTAAAATATGTGTGTTGGAGGGCCAGGAAGGTGAGGCTTTTAAAAACATTTAAAAATGGAAAATATGTGGAACGAGGAGACAAGGGACTAGGATATGATTCTGTCACTGACTCAGTGAGGTGAATTTTTTTCTCTTTCCTGGGTATAGTAGAAACTGGGCCTCAGTCTCCTTATTTGTAAAATGAGAAAAATGATATCTTGATGATATAATGTAGTTCAACTGTAGCATCCTCTCTTTCCTCACAATTCACAAGTGGCCCCCTCTGAATGTCATCTTGGGTTCAAGGTATCCATTCGAAAACATACTTGATGAGCCCCCATTAATGAGTGTCTTTTCTCTGTCAGTCAGAGGACACATCAGTTCAAAACAAAAGACATTTAATTAAATGCTATAACTTAAGTGACCAAAAAAGCATCTCCTTACAAACACATGGATTCCCATGGATTCTCCCATGGATTACTGCAGCAACAATGGCGGACAGCATCTACATTAACCTTAGCATATGCATTTAATGGGGCAGATATATAAGCAGGGCATAAATACATTTGGAAACATTGTACCTCTATCACTGAAGAGCTACTGATGTTCTCTAGGGAAGCTCTCAGGAGAACTGTTTTCTCTGCTGGGCCAAGGTCTAGTGCTATTCTGTTCTGCCTGTCACATTCTTCTCTGGGAGATCTCCACTACTGTACCTAAGTACCATTTACTTATCTTCAGCCAAGCAGTCTTTTTGGATCCTCAGCTTCTCTCGGATAACATCTGCTGGATTATAGTTGCCAGGCAACTCCTCCCTGAAGGTAGAGGACTAAGTTCTCTTAGTCATAGCTTTCCTTGAGACAGTAAGGCACAAGCCCTCGGTCCTCAGCAACCAATTCTTTGAGCTGCTTTTTTACTCTTGCTTGATTTGGCCTGGATCCTAGTCTCCTAGCTGATTTGGGGTTGGAGAATCCCTTTAATTTCCTTTGCATCTCTGTCTATTAATCTGCATCCTTTCAAAACATTACAGAAAACCCCATTTATGAAAAAAAGCTGCTGTGTGAAATAAGAGTGGCAAAATTCCTTTTAACCCCCATAATGCCCTTGGTTGCTATGCAAATCACCCTGAAAGGGCTGCCTTCAGAGCCAGTGAACTTTGCCTTAGTTCTTTTATTCTACATTTCTGCCTTTCTTATCCATCCTTGTCAAAAACAAAATCACTGTTCTCTCTATACAACATTTATTAAACACGTATTCTCTACAAAGACAAAAATAAAAATTCTACCTTCCAATGAGGGGAGCTTCTCTAAGGTACCTTCCAACTCTGACAGTATATATTTCTATAATTTGCTCAATTATAGGTTGAATTAAAAATAAAGAAAAGACTTGGGGCAGTTAGTGAGTGGATAGACAGTCAGAACCAGGAGGTCCTGAGTTCACATCTGTCCCAGACACTTTCTAGTCTGTGTGATCCTGGGTAAGTCACTTAACCCCCACTGCCTAACCCTTACTGCTTTTTTGCCTTGGAACCAATACATAGTATTGATTTTAGGTTGGAAGGTAAGGGTTAAAAAAATAAGGAACGAGCCGAGGAAAACTCTAGAAGACTAGAGTAGAGTTAATCACAGTTACTTCCTTTTCCAACTTGGAGAAAATGGTCTTAATGGTCTGTAAAGGGGCACTTGGGTCCCTTCACCAACATGGTCTACACTAGCCCATCAACAACAGTATTCACAGCACTTAGTCTTTCTCCAGAGGATGAAGTTGGGAAGCTGAACCCCAGGACCCAATGGTGCATGACTAAGTGGTCCCAAGATGGAAGTTATGAACTCCAGACTCCCAACCCAGCTCAGCCCCTTCCAGTGCCTTTCTGCCACAAAAATCCTCACAAAGCAGTCTTTGACATCTTCACAAAACTTTTCCCAGAAGTCTTAGCTTCAAAATATCAGTGATTGGTGGATTTTAGAATTGTATAGTCATGACAACTTGGGTTATAATCTTATTAAATGAGGACATTGGACTGGATGATCTAAATGGAGGACCCTTCCATCACTGGGATTCAGTGATTCAAAGTCTTATCCTCATTCCATGTAATCTGGAATGACCTCCAGGAATTGATGCAGAGTGAGAGGAGCAGAACCAGGAGAACATTGTATACAGAGACTGACACATTGCGGCACAATCGAAGGTAACAGACTTCTCTACTCGCAGCAGTGCAATGATCCAGGACAATTCTGAGGGACTTAAAAGAAAGACTCCACATCCTGAGAAAGAACTGTGGGATTGGAAACACAGAAGAAAAACAACTGCTTGATCATATGGTTCAATGAGGATATGATTGGAGATGTAGACTCTAAACAATCACCCTAGAGCAAATATCAATAATATGGAAATAGGTCTTTGATCAATGACACATGTGAAACCCAGAGGAATTGTGTGTCAGCTATGGGAGTGAGGGAGGAGGGGAGGGAAAGAACATGAATCATGTAACCTTGGGGAAATATTCTAAATTAATTAATTACAAATTTTCAATTAAAAAAACAACAAAGTCTTATCCTCCCTACCACTGGGCTGCCATCTATGAAATAAGAAGATTAGATCAAAGGTCCTTTCAGCTCTGGCTATTCTAGGTTCTGTTCTAAGATTCCATGGCATTCTATGATTCTATGATCCTAGAGTAGGCAGGGTTGGGGATAAATGAATGAATGAATGAATGAAGAAAGGATTATTAAATGTCTGCTATGTGTCAGGCACATACAAAGATGAAAGTGGAAGTCCCTGCCCTCAAGTGGCTTGCATTCTAATGGGAGACACTCTAGGCTGGTCATGTAGACCTGGAAGGGGCCTCCAGGGCCACCTAGCCCAAGCCCTTTATTTTGCAGAGGAGGAGACTGAAGCACGCAGAAGTCTAGGGATCTTCCCAGGGTCACGTATAGGGGAAAATTGGCCAAGGAAAGGAACTCGGTCACAGGGATGGTGAGCAATAGGGTAGTCATTTGTCATGTCATTACCAAAAGTGACGGTCATGTTGACTTGATTAGTGCTCCCAGGAAAGGAGGTGGAGGCTCAGGGATGGAGTTGTGGAAGGATGGCTGAATAGCAAGAGGTCCCAAGATGGTGGAGGTGGATCCATGGTTTTTAGCCAGTCACTCACTGATCAAGCCCATCCTGGAGTTCCAAGTAACATGATAGAAGTCTGTTAGGTTCTCTGAGCTCTAGACGGGATCTCAGAGCCCTTCAGTCCAACCCCTGAAACCAAGACAAAGGTAAAAGAAGTGAGTTGTTCAAAGTCACAGAGGCAGTCATCATCAGAAGTGAGATTCGAACACAAGTCCATTGATTCTGCTCCTTTCTCTCATATCATGCTACCCTAAGATTCCTTGGTATAGAGCCAATTTGAAGGTTTATTTGAATGGATGATTGGTTGAGTGAATGAAAAAAATATAACAATTGGTTTGAGTTCGAGGAAGAGACACACACATACCCCACGGGAAATGACCCAATTATAATTTTTGACACAACGCAAGGATTACAACAGGACGTGTATCCAGGTATGTGTTAGTTCCTTGGATCCCTATTGACTTGATGATCCTGGACATGCCATCACCCTCAGGAACTCCCACTATCCCTTCCTTGACCAGTTCTGCCCATGGGCGTACTGAGCAAAACTCCCCCATTTTGATATTTAATAACATATAATAAAAATTATTTATAATTCATAATACAAAATCATAATATATAATAATAAAATAATAACATATAATAATAAAACCATAGTAATAACATATAATAATATATAATATATGATAATAAAAATAAAACATTTTCCAAGTTAGGAGGGGAAAGAGATTTCCTGAGCTTTATAAATCTAAACATCTTGGTTAAGAAGGACACTTTGAATCCAACAATCATGAGAAATTCATTTTACTAAATATCTGTTAAGCCTTTCCTATGGGTCAAGCAAGTGCTGAAAATGGGCATAAAATGGCAAAAAAGAAGCAGTTCTTACCCATTGGAAGTTTATATTCTAATACGGGAGACAGCCTGTGGATGGAAAACGACATTCAAAATATTTACAAAGTAGGGATAGCTAGGTAGCTCAGTGGAGTGAGAACCAGGCCCAGAGATGGGAGGTCCTAAATTCAAATCTAGCTGTGTGACCCTGGACGAGTCACTTAACCCTCATTGCCTAGCCCTTTCTGATCTTCTGCCTTGGAACTGATAACTTTGTATTGATTCCAAGAGGAAAGGTAAGGGTTTAAAAAGAAATTAAAAGAATATACACAAAGTATTTCTGGGAATGGGATACTAGCAGCTGGGGGAGGGGGGGAATCACAACAGATTTCCAGTAAGAGGTGGCATTTGAGATGATTTTTAAAGGAAATTTGGGGTTCTATGGGTCCAGGTTTAGGAGAGACTGTTTTAGATGTGGAGGAAAGCTTTGCAAATGCATAGAAATAGAAGATGATGTCTGGAGCAGCAAGCTGACTGACTAGTTTGGCCACAACATAACAGTGCATGAAGGAAAATAATATACCCTGGAAAAGGAGGCTGGTCAGACTAGTTTGTATCTGATCTTAGAGATAATTGGGAGCCATTGAGAATTCTTGAGTAGAAGAGTGACGAGCTTAAGTGTTTGTTAGGAGAGATGCTTTAGGAGAGACCAGGATGTCTAGAGAAGCTAGTTAAATTCCTCTGGAGCTCAGAAGAGGTATCCATTAGATTTTTAGCTCTGTCTTGGCACCTAACTCTTCCTTCTGGGAAGAGGGGCCTCATCTGGCTAGACTGCATCTTAGAGGCCTCCATGACTGTTTTCTGTAAGTCAGACGGCAAAAATGTGGGCACTTCTGAGTGGGTTTTGAAATCGAATGCTCTGCTGACATCAGGCAGCTATTCATCAGACCTTAGACCGTCCAGTCTGGCTGTTTCCTAGGGTATTCCCTTGTTGCTCAGGACTGACTCTCTCTCTTTCTCTCTCTCTTTTTTAAATCCTTCACCCCACCCAATGTGGAAATTCCAGTGTCTTGATGATATAATGTTTTTTCTTTAGTAACATTTTCCCCAATTACATGTAGAAACAATTTTTAACATTTGTTTCTTTACATTTAAAATTCCAGATTCTCCCCTCCTTCCCCTCACCCCTCCCTGAGACAATAAGCAATTGCATTTAGTCTATACATAAGCTACCGTGTAATATATATTCCCATATTTGTCTTGTCGTGGAAGAAAATGCAGATGACATAATGTTCTGATGAAGCCCATAATCCCCTAGGATACTTTTCCTTCCAGATGTGAGACCATGAACAAGTCACTTAAAAAAAAAACCCAAGGGGCATCTGGGTAGCTCAGTGGATTGAGAGCCAGACCTAGAGACGGGAGGTCCTAGGTTCAAATCTGTCCTCAGATACTTCCTAGCTGTGTGACCCTGGGCAAGTCACTTGACCCCCATTGCCTAGCCCTTACCTCTCTTCTGCCTTGGAGCCAAAACGCAGTATTGACTCCAAGATGGAAGGTGAGGATTTTAAAAAAAAAACCCATATCTTCCCATTTAGAATCAATACTATTGGTTCCAAGATAGAAGTAAGGGCTAGGCAATGGGGGTTAAGTGACTTGCCCAGGGTCATATAGCTAGGAAGTGTCCAAGATCAAATTTGAACCCAGGACCTTCTGTCTCTAGCCCTAACCCTTAATCTAGTGAGCCACCTAGCTGCCCCTATTCAATTTGCTTTAATGAAATCCAGTTTTTTGGGGAAATATATATTGGAGAAGCTAAGAATTGACTGTAATCTCCCACCTCCCAGCCTTTGACCCCAAAGTGGGAAGGCTCATTTAACCCAAACCCATTCTTTTTTTTTTTAAATATTTTATTTGATCATTTCCAAGCATTATTCATTAAGGACATAGATCATTTTCTTTTCCTCCCCCCCACCCCCCCATAGCCGACGCGTAAATCCACTGGGCATTACATGTTTTCTTGATTTGAACCCATTGCTATGTTGCTAGTATTTGCATTAGAGTGTTCGTTTAGAGTCTATCCTCTGTCATGTCCCCTCAACCGCTGTAGTCAAGCAGTTGCTTTTCCTCGGTGTTTCCACTCCCACAGTTTGTCCTTTGCTTATGAATGGTGTTTTTTTCTCCTGGATCCCTGCAAGTTGTTCAGGGACATTACACCGCCACTAATGGAGAAGTCCATTACGTTCGATTATACCACAGTGTATTAGTCTCTGTGTACAATGTTCTCCTGGTTCTGCTCCTCTCGCTCTGCATCATTTCCTGGAGGTTGTTCCAGTCTCCATGGAACTTCTCCACTTTATTATTCCTTTTAGCACAATAGTATTCCATCACCAACATATACCACAGTTTGTTCAGCCATTCCCCAATTGATGGGCATCCCCTCGTTTTCCAGTTTTGGGCCACCACAAAGAGCGCAGCTATGAATATTCTTGTACAAGTCTTTGTGTCCATTATCTCTTTGGGGTACAGACCCAGCAGTGCTATGGCTGGATCAAAGGGTAGACATTCTTTTATCACCCTTTGGGCATAGTTCCAAATTGCCCTCCAGAATGGTTGGATCAGTTCGCAACTCCACCAGCAATGAATTAATGTCCCTACTTTGCCACATCCCCTCCAGCATTCATTACTTTCTGTTGCTGTCGTGTTAGCCAATCTGCTAGGTGTGAGGTGATACCTCAGAGTTGTTTTGATTTGCATTTCTCTGATTATAAGAGATTTAGAACACTTCTTCATGTGCTTATTAATAGTTTTGATTTCTTTATCTGAGAACTGCCTATCCATGTCCCTTGCCCATTTATCAATTGGAGAATGGCTTGATTTTTTGTACAATTGATTTAGCTCATTATAAATTTGAGTAATTAAACCTTTGTCAGAGGTTTTTGTTATGAAGATTTTTTCCCAATTTGTTGTTTCCCTTCTGATTTTAGTTACATTGATTTTGTTTGTACAAAAGCCTTTTAATTTGATGTAGTCAAAATTATTTCTTTTACATTTTGTGATTCTTTCTATGTCTTGCTTGGTTTTAAAGCCTTTCCCCTCCCAAAGGTCTGACATGTATACTATTCTGTGTTTACCCAATTTACTTATGGTTTCCTTCTTTATGTTCAAGTCATTCGCCCATTCTGAGTTTATCTTGGTGTAAGGTGTGAGGTGTTGATCCAAACCTAATCTCTCCCACACTGTCTTCCAATTTTCCCAACAGTTTTTATCGAATAGTGGATTTTTGTCCCAAAAGCTGGGATCTTTGGGTCCCAAACCCATTCTTGAGGCTTTTGATAAATACTTTCTGAGTGTGATGCCTTTTGACATGTTGGGGGCAGGAGAGTAAATGGGGATTAAAAAAAACCAAATGATCCCTGTCCTCATGGAGCATACAGTCTGATGCTGAAGGAAAATAACCTTTGGGACAATCCCTCTAATTTCCTTTACTCTAGGAAGGAAGGAAGCTGGACCAGACCAGGGCAACCATAGGATGGTCAGTCCCTTAGGAGCCTGGATGCTGTTCTCGCTTGCTATAGCATTCTGGGAAAGGAGGGCCCTAGGGAGCTCATGGGAAAATCTTCTTATCCTCTTTGGCTTTCCTTTTTGAGATGGTTGAGAAGGTTGATGGAGAGGGAGGTGGTGAGCCAGGGTAGCCCCAGAATAAGAAAGTCCAGAAAGCCAGAGCCCACTCTCCAATTCTTAAGTCCTTGCCAAGAGCTTGGGAGAAAACCGGGGCCATTTCTTCTCTGGGTCCCTCCTTTCCCCTGAAGGCACCAAAGCTGCACCCGCCTTCAGAAGGCAGCACCCCCTGTGAAGCGGGTCTCTGTTTAGTGGCTTCTTCAGTCTCTGGGCTCCTTGGCTTGACTGCTGTCACTTCCTTTCTGAATATGCGGGGGGGGGAGGCATGTGTGACATCTATAATACCCATTTGAGAGTCACCCCAAAGCCCTACCAAAAGCCACAGACTAGGGGGGTGGCTGGGAGGGCAGGTCCCTGGCTCCGGGGACCTTCTAGAGGGGAAGGGAAAATGCTGTGACTTCTTTCATCTCTGTGTTACTCAAACCAGTATATACTTCCTGGAGGGGGTGGGGTGAGATCAGGGGTAACTTCAGGGGGTAACCAGGGTTGGTGCAAAGGGCTGGAAATTATTTCTGGTGTGGGGATGGTGCCGTGGAAAAAACTCAGAGGACCTGACTTTGAATCCTGGCTTTGCTACTTATCAGGATGACTGTGGAAAAGTCACTGAACAACACTGGGCCTCAGTTTCTTCAACTGTAAAATGAAAGGGCTGCACTGGATGAGGGTGCCAATTTATCACATATCTACAGTCCCTTCTAGTTCTAAATCTGTGGTTCTATAGATGGGATAAAACAAAGCTTATGGGATTCTGAACAGAGAATGATTCGGACTCGTGAGCTTAGATGTGATCTAGTCTTGCTGGTTCCCCTTGTCCCATTTTACAGAGAAAGTAACTGAGGTTCAGAGAAGAGGCTGGTCCAAGCCGGAAAGTGTCAGAGCCAAAATTTGAACCCAGGTCTCCCAACTCCAAGCCTAACATTCTTCCCATGACTATCAAAGGGCCAGAGAGACTAAAGGGGCAGAGAGTGGTTGATGATCACAGAACTGTAGATTTAGGATCCGAAGGGACCTCAGGGGCCCTCCAAAGTCCCTTGTTTATAGATGGCCTCAGGAGGTTGTAAGTTTGTCCAGTGGCCCATAGGGAGTAAGCATCATGGGTGGGGTTTGAATCTGGGTTCTCTGACCCCAGAGCCAGTCCTCTAATACTCTATTCTTTTAAACCATCACCTTCTGTATTAGAATCAATACTCGGTATTGGTACCAAGGCAGAAGAGTGGTGAGGGCTAGATAATGAGGGTCAAGTGACTTATCTAGGGTCACCCAGCTAGGAAATGTCTGAGGCTAGATTTGAACCTAGGGCTGGCTCTTATTCACCAAGCCACTTAACTGCCTCTTCTATTACTTTTGAACTTCCTGTACACTGAACTGTCTGAGGAAGAAACAGAATATCTAAATAAATTCTTTTTTTTTCTTAAACCCTCACCTTCCATCTTGGAATTAATACTGTGTATTGGCTCCAAGGCAGAAGAGCGGTAAGGACTAGGCAATGGGGGTTAAGTCACTTGTCCAGGGTCTCACAGTTGAGAAGTGTCTGAGGCAAGATTTGAACCCAGGATCTCTCATCTCTAGGCCTGGCTCTCAATCCACTAAGCCACCCAGCTGTACCCTAAATTCTTTTTTATTTTTTCCTTTTTAAAAAAATTAATTTATTTAATCAATTTAGAATATTACTCCTTGGTTACAATAATCACATTACTAAATTATTTTTTAGAAAAAGAAATTTAACAGAAATGAGCTTCCTAAGAAAAGAGCCTCAGGAGGAACTGGATTTACAAGCGGACTCTACCGAACACTTAAAGGACAACTAAAATCCAATATTAAATTAATTATTTGGAATATTGCAATAAAAATTTATTATTTTTTATTATTTAATTTATTCATTATGAGGCAAATGAACCAAATATGGCACTGATATCTAAGCCAGGAAGAGCAAGAACATGATCGCCAATCCCATGAATGAAGATGGATGCAGAAATCCTAGCTAAAATAAAAATAGGTAAAACAACAATACAGCACAAAGACTATCCACTGGGACAGATTGGGAGTTATACCACGAATGCAGGGATGCTGACGAGGGAGAAGCAGGTAGAGGCAGGGTGGTTCAATGGTTAGGGTACAAGAGGGACCACCTTCCCACTCGATCCTGAAGAGATCAGCCTGAGAAGAACAGAGGGAGAAAGGAGGAAGAGATGGCTGAGAGCTCAGCGGAATCAGGGCACCGAAGGCTGTTTGGTCCTCCAGGGCTTGGGACAGCCCCATCCCTGGGCTCTGTGGCTCTTGCCAAGACACTTGCTGGGAATCCTTCTAGGCACCAAGGGAGAGCTGCCCGCTGCTCTCTGCGTGACGTTTGGGTCCTGCCTGGTCTCGGTGTGCCCAACGTCTTCGTTCTCACTTGTCTCCTTCCTGCGGTAAATTGGTTCCTCTCGTCTGCAGACCTCCCAAGGCAACATGGAGGTCAGTGTGTAGCCTGGGGACTGTCTCGGCGGCCATGCTCACGAGTTCCTGTCTGACTCAACGGGGAAGATTTCCATCCCAAACGCTTTTATGGGAATCCAACTTGAGCTTCCTACAGGGCTAAACACAGATGACGGGAGAGACGGGCTCTGGATGACGGAGGATTTGGAGGGAAGATGGCGTGATAACGGCCCAAGCATAATGCTTTCCATGTGTCCTCTGGCTGGGTCCCTGGAAGCTGGGGGTTGTGATCATTCCCATTTTACAGCTGAGGAAATTGAGACCGAGATTCTATGACCTGTCCAAGGTCACCTAGCTAACGAGCCTCCGAGGTAGGAGGTGAAATCAGGTCTTCCTAACTATCTAGGCAGTTCCATATTTTTAAGTTTTTGGTTTTTATTTTATTTTTTTTAAACCCTCACCTTCCGTTTTAGAATCAATAAGGCAGAAGAGTAAGGACTAGGCAGTGGGGGTTAAGTGACTTGCCCAGGGCCACCCAGCTAGGAAGTGTCTGAGATCTGATTTGAACTCAGGACCTCCCGTCTCTGGGTCTGACTCTCCATCCACTGAGCCACCCAGCTGCCCCCTCCCCCATATTTTTAAGTTAAAAAACTCTTATCTTTATCTTTAAAAAAGGGGGGAAAAGAACCATGGGGGCAGCTGGGTGGCTCAGTGGATTAAGAGCCAGGCCTAGAGATGGGAAGTCCTGGGTTCAAATGTGACCTCAGACTCTTCCCAGCTTTGTGAACTTGTGCAAGTCACTTGACCCCCATTGCCTCATTGCCTAGTCCTTACCGCTTTTCTGCCTTGGAACCGACAGAAGGCAAAGGTTTAAAAATATTTTAATATATATTAAATTTATAATTTTACAATTATAATAATAAAGAAAATTTAAAATATTAAAAAAAACTTACCTTGTGTCTTAGAACCAATACTATATATTAGTTCCAAGGCAGAAGAGTGGCAAGGTGTGGGTTTTAAAATTAATATTCAATTAATATTGAATTAATATTCAATAACTATTTTAAAAGTTTTATTAATAATAACTAAAGTACAAAAGAACTACCTGAACCCAGCCTGGTCATGAGAAAAAAGAGGAAGAGGGAGGAGCTACAGAATTTATAAAACAATAACATGACCACGCAAACATGGAGGTACAGGAGAGATTAAAGAGAATTTTGGGAAATAATAAGGGATTTCTGGGGGATGAAGGCCAAAGGTTCAAAATCTGCATTTATATATACATAGGACTAGCCAATGGAGGTCAAGTGACTTGCCCAGGGTCATGACACAGCTGGAAAGAATCTGAGGCCATATTTGAACCCAGGACCTCCTGTCTCTAGTCACCTATCTGCCCCACTACCTTCTATCTTAAAATTGATACCAAGTATTGGTTTCAAGGCAGAAGAGCAATCAGGGCTACTAGGTTTTAGGGTTAAGTAACTTGCCCAGCTAGGAAGTATCTGAGGCTAGATTTGAACTCAGGGTCCTTCCATCTCTTTGCCTGGTTCTCTATCCACTGAGCCACCTAGCTGCCCCTCCACCTTTTTTTTAATGAAAAAATCCTTTATTTAACCAAAATCCATTTTCTCACGTTCCCACCTTCTCCTCCTCCCCCCTCCCAGGGGTAGAAACAACACCTAAACCCTTATAACCAATATACATAGTCAAGTGAGGCCATTTCTTTCCTTGGCCATGTAGAAAATTGTTTGTCTTCATCTCCTCCCTGAGCACGTCTTTATTCAGAGGCTGGTGGCTTCCTGCCTCCTGGGTTCTCTAGAACCACAGATCAGATTGATCAGAGATCTTAAGTTTTCCAGAGTCGTCTTTCCAATGTTGCTGTTATTCTAGAAATTGTTCTCCTGGTTCTGCTCACTTCCTTGTGTCAGTTTCTAGAAGTCTTCCCAGGTTTCTCGGAAAGTGTCCCTCTTGCTTGTAGCAGCACAATAGGATTCCATTCTATTCACAGACCATCCTTTTCTCAGTCATTCCCCGCTGGACGGGCATCTCTTCAGGTTCATTTTCCATGGGTGCCCAGGGAGGGGACGATGTCTTCAGATGTTCTCATGAAGATTCCTCACCCTCCCCAAACTCAATCGTTGATATCTGGAAAGGGCACTGCATGTGGAGTCAGAGGACCTGGGTTCAAGTGCACAGCTTGCTGTGTGGTTTCAGGCAAATGCTTAGCCTTCTTGGCCCTTGCTTTTACATTTGGAAAATGAGGAGATTCAATTGGATAATCGATAACTTCTGAGGTTCCTCACATCTCTAGATTCCAAGAACATGTTCAGAACCCATTTTATTGTGGAGTAGATGATGTTGAATTTGGAGTCAGAAGGACCTGGGTTCTAGTCTTATCTTAATAAGCCATGTGAACCCGGGCAAATCAATTCATCTCTTGGGGTCGGGCCCGGGTGTCACAATGGAAGCAGAAGGTTCTCAGATTTTGATGTTGTCATACTCTTTGTGACTCCATTCAGGTTTTGTTGGCAGAGATGACAGAGTGGTTTGCCATTAACTTCTCCAGCTCATTTGATAGATGAGGAAACTGAGGCAAACAGGATTTGTTGGTAGAGATACTAGAGTGGTTGGCCATTTCTTTCTCCAGTTCATTTGATAGATGAAGAAATTGAGGCAAACAGGCTTAAATGATCTACCCAGGGTCACTGAGCTAGTAAGTTAATTTGAACTAAGAAAGAAGAGTCCTTCTGACTTCAGACCCAGAATCTTATCTCCTCTATGCCATGTAGCAGTTCCTTTTTCTCAATATGTTCTAGAACTGGATTCCCCATGGCGTTGTTCCCAAATTGGGGCCAGAGTGAAGATTCTTAGGTTTTGATAGTGGCTGAAAATGATCAAAGATGCCAACACCTTTTTCTCTCGTCAACTGTTTTTTAGGATCACCCCCAAATCAAGGCAAACAAAGGATGAAGCTCCATGTTCCCCTGCTATGTTGGAAATGAGGATGATGAAGAGGGAAAAATGAAGATGGGAAAAAGGAGGAAAAATTAGGAGAGAAAATAGCATCATCATGACAGCTCACACTTAGAGGATTACAAAGCACTTTACATATACAGGGGGGTCCCCAAAGTCTTCTTAACCTCCTTTAAAAATGAAAAAAGAAAGGTTCTCCCATGTTTGCATAATTCATTTGCTTTTTCTCCCCTCTTCCCTCCCCACCCCCGGAGCCAACAAGCAATTCCTCGGGCTTATACAAATGTCATCACTTGATACCTATTTCCATATCACTCATTTTTGTAATACCAAACCCCCAGATCATATACCCATATGAACAAGTGATGTCATATGTTTTTCTTCTGTGTTTCTGCTCCCACAGTTCTTTCCCTCAATGTGAACAGCATTCTTTCTCATAAGTCCCTCAGAATTGTCCTGGATCACTGCATCTGTGAGAGAAGGTTTGACATCTTGGAGAGAAATGAAAAAGGAGAGAGCTGCAAAATTCCACAGCACTGGGGGATGGGCAGGAAAAGGCATCCAGAACTTTGGAGAGGAGAGCTGAGCTGATCCAGCTCCAGCTGGGAGTGGTCTCCTACCTGGCACCAGACAGGTAGCTCCATCCTGGCTTAGTTAGCTTCGCTCTGTGATTTCCTGATCCAGGACCCACAGAAGATAAACTTATTGAACAGGACTTTGGGAAATAAGCTGCCCAACAAAGAAGATTTTGCCATCTACCTCCTTAAATATGAACTTGGGACACTTATTGTGCAGGCAAGAACCAGATTCCTCATCATCCTGGCCCCAAGTGGGCCAGGTGAACCGAACCTGAGCTGCTTGATTCTGGGGGGAAGGATATTAGCTATATAGGGACCCCTTCTCCCTCCCTCCTTCCTTCCTGAATACTAAATCCTTACTCTCTATTTGCCCTGTAGCCTTTCTGTGTCCCTTCAATAAATTTTAGTTAAGAAAAGATTCAAGAACTGACTCTACTATTACTGGAGGGAAACGAGAGTGAGTCACTTTCTCTCTCCGAGAAGAAGAGAACTTACCATCGTAAACCTCTTCAATAGGATCCTTCTTAGAACCCAGCAATCAAAGCTGAAGGCAGCCATGGCAGGATGTAGGGGAAAGACACCATTCCTTTTATTACCCGTTATGCCTTATCACAAATATTCCCCATTTTCACCATCTATTACAAGTGGCACCCCAGATATAGAAGGATCCAGCATCAACTGCCATTCTGTGACAGTTGGAACTCTCTGGGCAGGGAAGCCATTTTAAGGGGCAGCATACTGGGAGTTAACACAAAGAAAGAAAGAAAGAAAGAAAGAAAGAAAGAAAGAAAGAAAGAAAGAAAGAAAGAAAGAAAGAAAGAAAGAAAGAAAGAAAGAAAGGAAGGAAGGAAGGAAGGAAGGAAGAAAGAAAGAAAGAAAGAAGGAAGAAAGAAGAAAGAAAGAAAGAAAGAAAGAAAGAAAGAAAGAAAGAAAGAAAGAAAGAAAGAAAGAAAGAAAGAAAGAAAGAAAGAAAGAAAGAAAGAAAAACAGCTATGAAAAAAAAACCCAACAAACAATGATCCAAAAACTATTCTGGACTATGTTGGTGGGAACTATCCTGGCTTACTAGGGAGATTGTTTCATATACAATACAATAACTGGCATGATAAATGACACCATAGAAACTATATTCAGCTTCAATAAATATTGGCAGAAAATACCATTTGGTATATCTACACTGTGGCAGATTTTACCTCGAGTATATGTAGCCTTAGTAGCTGTGGGAAAGGCATGCACATATGTTACAAGAGGAATCAAAGTAATCTTGGAAAAGAAGGCTATGAATAGGATAATGGATAATAGATTGGATACACTGTTTTCTCAAATACCCATAATAACAGAAATATGTCAAGAATACAGCATAAAGAAAAAGGGAAACCAAGGAATGAGACTGATACAGTGACTGGGGAAATGGCTACAGATAACACAGACATGAACAAGAGCACTGAGGCATCCACTGTACCAACAGCAATAGCTATTGCAGTGTGTAACAATGAAGTTGTGGTGTCTAAAGAAACTAGTTATGAACCTGATGAAATTCTGGGGGCATATAAAATCATGCTTCTCAGAGATTTTGCGAAACTAACACCTGACTCATGAATTTTATATGCTAAAGTATACAAGTCTTTTACTATATAGGACTTGGATTCACTAAAATGCAGGATAACCACATTCAAATGTCTAACGGAACTAACAAGAGCATTTAGATTACATGAACCTGATTTCAGAGATGTAGAAATCTTACTCTCTGAACTGTTTACACCCCAGGAGCATAAGAAATTCATTGAAAAAGCCCATCAAGATGAAAACTTGACTAGTTGGCCAGAAATGTATGAAGACTTTGATTTTGTAAGACCACTGAACATGACATATCTCAAGAAAGCTAGGGAGGACCTATTGACCTATTACAAGCCTTTAGATCATTCTGTGATAGACCTAATGCATGGGGGAAATTTGATAAGTTACAACAAGAAAAGAAAGAACACTCTTCTCTGTTTATTGACAGACTTCTGGAAAATGCTGAAGTTATCCTAGGATATAGCCAAGACTCCCAAGAATCAATAGCTCATGTCAGGAGGCAATTTCTCAAATGCTGTTCACAACACTTTAGTAATTTTTTTTGGAACTACTGCCCAAAATACGAATCTCTTTCTCTGGCAGAACTGAGGGACTCAGCCACATACTTATTTGAAACACAAGAAAAACAAGACAAAGAGAAAGAGGAATTAAAGCAAAAGTTACAGGAAACCAAAGAAACTCTAAAACAAAAAGAAATAGAAGAGGTAAAAAGCCTAGCCACAATCAGAATATTCCCAGAATAAAATACACAATACCAACAAAGGGAACAAAGAGATACAAGAAAGTGCTTTTTATGTAACAAAATAGGCCACAATGTTTCAGTTTCTGTGTACAATGTTCTCCTTGTTTCATTCTGCATTAGTTCATGGAGGTTTTTCCAGTTCCTATAGAAATTTTCTAGTTCATCATTCCTTACAGGACAAAAGTATTCCATCACCATCATATACCACAATTTGTTTAGCCCTTCTCTAATCAAGAGACACTCCCTCCATTTTCCTTTATTTTTGCCACCACAAAAAGTGTGGCTATGAATATTTTTGTACAACCTTTTTTCATTATCTCTTTCCCAAAAGTCTTAGTACAGTTTTAAATTATTAAAGTTTTAGAGTCTTGAGGGCAGGTAGATGGCTCAGTGAATTAAGAGCAAGGCCTAAAAACAGGAGGTCCTGGGTTCAAATCTAGCTTTGTGACCTCGGGCAACTCACTTAATCCCCATTGTCTTGTTCATACCACTCTCCTGCTTTGGAACCAATATACAATATTGATTCTAAGACAGAAGCTAAGGGTTTAAAAAAAGCTTAAGGATTTTAAGCTTGAATCACTTAAAATTTCACTCATTCAGTCCTCACAATACCCCCATTTTATAGAGGAGCAAAGTCAGGCTGAGAAAAATGAAGTGTCTTGCAGAGTCATACAGTTAGTGAATGTTTGGGGCAGAATTTGAATTCAGGCTTTCTTGATCCAAGTTCTGATACTCTTGCCATTACACCAACCTGTCCCTCAAAAAGGAGGAAGAATAGCAGAGAAGGAAAGGGGGAAGAAAAATAAGGAGGAAGAGAAGAGGGAAGAGGAATGGAGAATGAAGAGCAAGAATTAGGGAAAAAAGAGGGAGAAGTAAAATGTGAGAAGAAAAGGAGAAAGGAGGAGAAAAAGGAAAATGGACAGGAAGGAAGGAGGGGGAGGACTGGTTGAAAGAAGATGGGAGGAGGAGAGGGGAAAGAAAGAAAAATGAGAAAAATCCCACGTACAGCTGTCTGTATCCCACACTTAGTGAATCATCGGTGTATAATTCCCAGCTCCATCCGGGCTTGTGATTGTGTCTCCAGACCTATTGCTAGGTCACCATTTTGGACATGTGATCTTCTTGGTAAAGTATAGGGAACTCCCAGTGTTTCCAAACACGTTCCCCTCATGCAAATCAGAAACTCATCTGGTACACCATCTTTCCTTAAATGACTTGCTTAAGATCACTCATGGTACAGAGATAGCACTTGAACCCATGCTACCTCTAATTCTTCTCATTTTCTTCATGTCTCAGCCCTTTATCATCTGAATCACAACCTCGTCATGCACTTGGAACTACTTTCTTCAAAGCTGCCAATGATACCTAAATTGCTAAATCCAATGACCTCTTTGCCTCCTTTGACATTCCTCCTTGATCCCCCAGTTTGAGCGCCTGGTCCAAGCCTCTTTGACATTGTTGGCCACCTCTCCTTCCTGAGTTTGGGTGATAACGTGCTCTCTTTCTACCTTTCCGCCTCCTTGTCAGTTCACCTCTCTGGCTTTCGCCAACTGGAAGCTTCATAGGCATCTCAAACATGGCAAAGCAGAAGAGAACTTGGTAACTTCTTCTCCCAAGACTCAGTCCTCTGTCTAACTTCCCTGTTTGCCTTTAGGCCACCATTCTTTCAGTTACCGCAGTGCCCAGCCTCCGAGTCATCTTTGATTCTTTTCTCTTTCTCATTCTCCCATTTATATTTACAGAGATTTGTTGTTCAGTCATTTCAGTCAAGTCTGACTCTTTGTAATCCACTTTGGGGTTTTCTTGGCAAAGATACCAGAGTGGTTTGCTAGTTCCTTCTCCAGATCATTTTACAGATGAGGAAACTGAGGCAAATAGGGTGGCGTGACTTACCCAGATTCACATACCTAGTAAGTGTTCGAGGCTGGATTTGAACTCAGGCAGACTGGTGTGCAGGTAGGTTGGCAGGTAAGTAGATAGATAGATAGATAGATAGATAGATAGATAGATAGATAAAGGATAGATAGATAGATAGATAGATGGACAGATGGATGGATGATGGACAGACGAATAGATGGATGGATAGATAGATAGATACATACATACATACATAAAGAGATAGAGTGGCAAAATAGATAACATTTATATGTCTACTACTTGCCAAGCACTATGCTAAGCACTTTACAAATATTCTCATTTGATTCTCACAGCAACCTCGGGAGGAAGGGATTGTTATTTTCCCCATTTTACAATTGAGTAAACTGAAATAAACAAAGGTCATTTGACTTATACAAGGTCACACAGCTAGTAAGTATCTGAGGAAGGATTTGAAAAGGTCCTCCTGATCCAAGTCCAGGAGTCCTATCCACTGCTCTTCACTGATTTAGCACTGAAAGGGACTTTAGATCTAGTTTAATTTCCTTATTTTATTTTTTTCACAATTCATCTTTTATTTTTTGAAGGGGAAAATTCTATACATTATAGAACTAAACTGATATGTGTTACTACTTCACTTTTACATTTAAATGATAAAACAGAAAAATTATGATCTTTACATCTCAAAAAATTCATGATTTCCCTCAAAAAAATTCCCAAAAATTACTTATAAAATTTCTAAAACTATATATGGATCTCAGAATTCATGGATGAACATTTTAAAATGCTATAAACTGGTGCAGTTAGATGGCTCCATGGATAGAGAGCCAGGACTAGAGATATGAAGTCCTGGGCTCAATTTGGCCCTAGATACTTCCTAGCTGTGTGACCCTGGGCAAGTCACTTAACTGCCATTGCCTAACCCTTACTGCTCTTCTGCTGTGGAACCAATATTTAATATTAATTCTAAGATGGAAGGTGAGGATTTTTTTAAACTGTGTGTTAGAATTGCAAATGGATGACTAAACTGTATAGAAGCCGAAAGCATACTCCTTAGAAACTACCCAAATTAAATGGATAGTTGATTAACAGCAGAAGGGGGTTATGGGTGAATCTGCATAATGCTAGCTTATCCCCATGCCCCCTATTTCTGAGGAAAGCCTGACATTGACTAGATGTTGGTCCAGGCTAACGCCAGCCATTGGCCTATCTAGCAGAAGATCCTCCCGTTGGACTGACAACATATGATGAACTTCATTGATTCAATAAGATCACATTTATAAAGTGATTGGTGGAATTCCTAGCTGCTTTATAAATGCTTACTCTGTGTTCTGGCCCTTCAGCTTCCAAAAATAGAGCCAATTAAGTCATCTGGAATGGGTGAGAATTCTCACTTGATTCCCATCTCAAGACTCCTCTTAAAGACATCCAACGAGAGCAGACTCACTACCTTCCAAGGCAGCTCATTCCATTTTTGAGTAGATTTAATTGTGATCAAAGTTTCTCCTTACATCAAAAGTAAATTAGCCTCTGACCAGTTTCCAGGCATGACTCCTAGTTCTTCACTCTTGGGCAAAAGTAAACAAGCTCATGAACTGTTCTTCTTGCACATGTCTTTGAAGAAAGATCTCATGTTCTCCTTGAGCCTTCTTGACTTTGGAATAAATACCTCCAGTTCCTTCAACCTATCTTCATATGGCAAGAACTCATGGCCCTCCACTCTTCCGGGTGCCCTCCTTAGAACACTTTCCAGCTTATCAATGTCCTTTCTTAATTATGGTGCCTTGACTTGAATGCAATACTCCAGATTTGTTGGTCTAGGGCAGAATATGGAGGGGCTGTCATCTCCTTCTTCCCAGAAGTTCTCTCTCTCTCTTAATGTTGCCTAAGTTTGTGTTAGGAGTTTTTTTTTTTTTTTTGCTGACATGCCACAGAGTGTATTGAAATTGAGCTGAAGTGTTGGATCTTTTTCAAACTTCTCTCCAACTATGCTTCCTCCCTTGTGACTGTGAAATTGACTTTTTGAAATTAAATAGATTTTACGTTTATCTATATTAATTTTTACTCATTAGATCCAACCCCATGGTCTACCAGTGATGGTGAACTTTTTAGAGACCACATGCCCAAACTGCATCCTCAAGCCATCTGTGAGCCCTGAGCCACCCCCACCCTGCCAAACATTGCCCCAGACAGAGGAGGGAGGAAATGCTTGCATTGGACTGCTGAACAGAGAGGCATGGAATGTGAAAAATGTCCTCAGGTGCAGTGGAAAGGGGGAGGAGAGCAGTCCCCTCCAGCACAAGGAGGCACACATGCTATGGGTTTGCCAACATGGTTCTAGCTCATCATGATCCAGTGAGTGGGGCAGCTAGGTGACCCGATGGACAAAGTGCCAGATCTGGAGCCAGAAGGAACTGGTTCAAATCCAGCCTCAGAAACTTTCGTCTAGCCCTTGACTTTCTGTCTTAGAGTTGTTACTTAATCAGAAAGAAGGGTTAAAAGTTTTTTTTTTTAAAGATCTAGTCTGTTATCTCATTCTTCTAGCTTTGTGCTATTTGCAGATTTGATAAGAATACCCATCTATACCCTGATTCAAGTCATCTCTCTTGGCTACGTACTAAATAACATGTTGCTTCCCCTGCCTGAAGCCACTGTATAATGATATAAGTTTTGACACCAAAGGAGCAGGAGGCAGCTCCCATTATGCCAACTGGAAAGGAGTTCGTTCTGAAAGCAATTGAAATTGCAACTTGGATTCTTCTGCAGAATGCTCCTGGCACCTGAGAGAGGGCTTTTGCTCCCATCACCTGTCTCTTTGGATTTCCTGCCCTCGATGGTATTTAGGGTGACTCTCCTGTTCCGCTGTCTTGCATGTGCCAGGTAATGGAATCTTCATGGTTAGAACGGGGTTAGGTCAGAAGGAAAGGTATTAATGCAATGTTTCTCTGTTGTGTCCAACTCTTCATTCTTGAATGACTTGGCAAAGATACTGGACTAGTTTACCACTTCCTTTTCATTTGACAAATGAGGAAACTGAGGCCAAAGAGTTAAGTGACTTGTCCAGAGTCACACAGCTAGTAGGTGTCTTTTGTGGTAGCTAAGAACTAGAAACAAAACAAATTCCCATTGTTTGGGGAACGTCTACACAAATTGGGGCAAATGAATGTACTATGCCATAAGAAATAATGAACATGCAGAAGAATTCAGAGAAGCATGGGAAAACTTCTACAAACACATGCAAAGTGAAGTGAGAAGAACCAAGAGAACAATATAGACAATGACTCCAATGATGTAAATGAAAAGAACAAAAACACAAAACACCATCATTTACATTGGATCAAGTTTGGTCCCAGAGAAAACATGAGAAAATCACCCTCTTTCTCATCTTCTGCAGATGTGGAAGGATGGTGGGTGTGGACGCAGAACACTGCAGACACTAAGAGATTCTGATGATGTGTTAGTTAGCTTTGCTGAATTGCTTCTTTCATTCTTACTCTTTGTTACAAAGGATAACTTGTTGGGTTCTTCCTCCCTCCCTCCCTCCCTCCCTTCCTTCCTTCCTTCCTTCCTTCCTTCCTTCCTTCCTTCCTTCCTTCCTTCCTTCCTTCCTTCCTTCCTTCCTTCCTCTCTCTCTCTCTCTCTCTCTCTCTCTCTCTCTCTCTCTCTCTCTCTCTCTCTCTCTCTCTCTCTCTCTCTCTTTCTTTCTTTCTTTCTTTCTTTCTTTCTTTCTTTCTTTCTTTCTTTCTTTCTTTCTTTCTTTCTTTCTTTCTTTCTTTCTTTCTTTCTTCTTGTTTGTTTGTTTGTTTGTTTCTTTCTTTCTTTCTTCTTTTTTTTGTATTTCTATATCTCCAGTGTCTAACAGGATGCCTAGCACGTAGTAAGTGCTTACTGACTGATTGAATAGGAAGCGGAGAAGGTTGTAGCTCTACACAAAGGTGGTTTCAAAACAAAAACAATCACTTTTCTTAAAAGGATGTACCCTGAAAAAAAGGGAAAGGATCCTTTCTGAAGGCCCCTTTTAATGGGCATCCTCCACTTGCTGGACAGCTTTTTTCATGGTAGTCTTATTTTCCTGTCAACAAGCCAAAGTTCCTCTTGGACATTGGGCATTCCCATGCTCCCCTTTCATTGGTCTAAGGTGGGAGGGGATTGGATCCTCCTGGGACAAAGGCAAACACTCAGGCAAGTGAATGATCTGGGCAAGACGCCCTTCCAGAAAGCCAAGGACCTTCATTTCTCTTTCTGGGTTTCTGTTTGGCTACTTTGGGGGTCAGCATTTGCCAAGTTGCTTTCCCTGGGTTATGAAGCCATTATAGCCTCAATTCTGCAATGATTTCAGGCTGTTACCAAATGGGAATCACTTGAATGCTTTGATTTGCCATCTTCCAGACAAAAATAGATTCCCCAGAAAAGCTCTATGTTGCCCAGCCCTGGGCAGGAAGCAGAGTTCATGTTATGCAAAAGATGCCAATACCAAGGTCTTTCCTGCCCCCCCTGGCAACAAAGGACTCCCTCTCTCTGTCCATTGTACGGTGGAGCAGCAGCTTCCCTTCTAAAGGAAGCCTCCTCTTAGAGACTGGAGGGCCTCCTCTCATAGAAGCTAAGAATAGAGCCCAACTTCAGTGATGGCGAGAAGAGATCCAGGGTGTCAGAGACTAAACACGGGAGGAAAGTTTGTCAGGCTCTTGGTTTCTCTACAGAAGAGAACCCCAGACATTTCTGAAGCAGGCCACATTTGTATTCCGAGTCCAAGGGCTTCCTCTTTCCAACCAGGGTGGCACCCATTTGTTTCCTTCACAGAGACTCCCAGTTCCCTCCTATTTTTGACAGCCTTGACTCTCCCAATATGAATTTTTCAAGAAGGTTTCAGTCAACTCATTCACATTTTTTTTGGGTGGGGGCTGGACTGGCTCTGTTATTTCATTGGTATAAGGAACTCCCACTAAGGAAATTCTCTCTATCATAGCAGTGAGAGTCCAAAGGGCCAAGTGGATTGAGAGCTAGCCAACCTTGGAATCAGGAAGCTGTTCAGTTGGTGTTCAGTTGCGTCCAACTCTTCATTATTGAACAACTTGGCAAAGATACTGGAATAGTTTACCATTTCCTTCTCATTTGACAGATGAGGAAACTGAGGCCAACAGAGTTAAGTGACTTGTCCAGAGTCACACAGCTAGGAAGTGTCTGAGGCCAGATTTGAACTCATGAAAATGCGTTCTTGATTCCAAACCCAGGGCTCTACCCACTGTACCACCTAGCTGCCTTTGGAGTAAAACAGAACCAAGTTCAAACCATTCCTCTGACATATGCTGACTGTGTGATAAGTCACTTTAACTCTCAATGCCCCAGCTCTCAAAGACCATAAATTGCAGAGGAGTCATTTGATATCAGAGAAACTCATTCATAATATTGTGCAAATAACTGATGGGCTTGACTTGCTCTCATACCAGAGGCATTTAATTCAATTCAACAAGTGTTTTTTTCAGTGCCAGGTACTGGGAATGCAAAGACAAAAACCTAAAAGAGTTTGTTTTTTTTAGAGAGAAAGAATGCATACATAAAGCAAATACAAAATGTAAAAAACATTTTCAACGGGAAGGGCATGAGTCTAAAATAAAGGGTAGAAGGGTCAGACAGGTCCAAAGTCCCAAGGACCTGGGTTCAAATCTGATCTCTGGCACTTCCTAGGTGTGTGACCTTCGGGAAGTCACTTAACCCTTTTTACTTGGCCCTTGCCCTCTTGTCTTTTTTTTTTAACAAGATATTTTATTTTATTTTTTCACACTATTTTATTTTTTAGAATTTTTTCCATGCTTACATGATTCATGTTCTCTCCCTTCCCTCTTCTGTCCCCACTCCTGGAGCTCACAAGCAATTCTACAAGTCTTATTACTCAAAATCTATTTCCATATTATTCATATTTATAATAGAGTAATCTTTTAAAAACTACAACCCCAAATCATATACACACATAACCAAGTGATAAATCATGTTTTTCTTCTGCATTTCTACTCCCATAGTTCTTTCTCTCCATGTGGATAACTTTCTTTTTCTTAAACTCCAGGGAATTGTTCTTGATCATTGCTTTGTTATTAGTAGCAGTCTATTACATTTGATCATCCCACAATGTACCAGCCTTTGTGTATAATGTTCTCCTGGTTCTGCTCATTTCACTTCGCATCAGTTCGTGGAGGTCTTTCCAGGTCATATAGAAATCAAACAGTTTATCATTCCTGATAGCCCATAAGTATTCCATCACCATAATATATTATAATTTGTTCCCCCATTCCCCAATTGAAGGATACTCCTTAGTTTTCCATTTTTTTCCACCACAAAAAGTGCAGTTATAAATATCTTTTTGTACAAAGATTTATTTTTTTCTCTTTGGAGCACTGGCATTTCTGGATCAAAGGGCAAGCATTCTTTTAAAGCCCTTAGGGCATAATTGTCTTCCAGAATGGTTGGATCAACTCACAATTCCACCAGCAATGCATTAGTGTGCCCTTTTGTCCACGACAGAAAATAAGAGTTGTAAAAATAAGATAAAGGACAGTTTATTAACATCAGAAGAAGAATTTTAGGAGGCTCAATGGAAGAATAGGGCTCCAGACATGGAAAGCCTCAGACTAAGAACTGAATTTCTCATTGCCTGAGGTTTAGATACTCCAAACAGATGTGGAAGAAAATACCTTCTCCCAGTCTCTGAAATCACACCAGGTAGGTATGTAAGCCCTTCTGCTGGAGCCTAAGACAATTCTTGCTCCTTAGCTGTTCTGGGGACTTAGATACTTATCTGAATGAGAGGTCCTTCTTATCCTTCACATTCCTTCATACCCTGCAGAGGAGATAATATACTCAACACTGGTGTAAGTCTGGGGCTAGAGTTGACCTGGCTGAGGACTGGATGATGCCTGATCCCCCTATAACCAGTCAGGTCCCAGGACTCCAGTCACCCCTGCCTTGGAAGAACCTAGAACTTGTTAGTAGACTTCTTGTTCCATGTTCTATCACTCCTTCCATCTCTTATTGCCCAAGTTCTCTTCTGTGGCTATTATTCCAAGTGCCCTCATAGCCAGGACTACCCATCACTCTCTTCCCTAGTCTTCCATGTTGCCCTTGTTCTATTGCTCACAAACTGATCTTCATATTAGACCTGGCCCTCCTGCTAGAGATTATTTATTATTTATCTTGTTTTTAATTCTCTATCTACATATTGTTTCCCTAAAATAGAAGGTGAGCTCCATGAGGGCAATGACTGTTTCTTTTTTTGGAGGGGTCTTCAGATTCCTGGAGCCTAGCACAGAGCCTGGCACAAAGTGGGTGCTTTCTGATTGTTGCTGATATGAATGAATGAATGAATGAATGAAGACGTGCCCATTTTTATACTTTTACAACATTTACTTTCAATTGATTTTGCTATTCTTTTCATGCCCATTGTTGTAGTTATTGCACATTGCTTTCTTGGTTCTGCTGACTTCTCTTTGCACTTGCTCTTTTTCTAATTTGTTTTTAGCTGCACGCCCAATTCATTGATCTACTCTTTCTCTATTTTATTGACGTACCCATTTAGATTTGTGCCGATATGAAGGAGGTAATCCAATGCTACTCTTCCATTCTGGCCAATGTGCTGGCCCTGGAGGCTAAAACCATTTTGGATCCATAGCCCTGGGCCCTTCTGGGGCCAAATGGACTTGGGTAGGACTGCGGGTTTGGCACAGCAGACTCTTCAGCAAGCTGTGGAGCCAAACATAACAGCAATGGTCAGCATGCAGCTGGAGATAACGTTTCCCGTCTTCCGTTATCCGCCTCTCTTCTAAAGCTCCAGTGATCAGAGGCTCTGAGGCTGGCTATAAATAATCACACAGATGTGCAACTGAGGGAAAAGAGAGAGAGGCTTTCATGCCAAATCAATCTTTCCTTCCTTTAGCCCCCCCCTCCTTTTCTCTTTCTCTCTTTCTCTTTCTTTCTCTCATTTTTACACTCTCCTCTCTTTCTTTCCTTCTTCCCTTCTTCCCTTTCTTCCTTCCTTTCTCTGTCTGTTATTATCATTATTATTTGTTTTCATTTAATAATGGAGGTAGGTAAAGTTGAACTTCTTTCTTTTAGTCCAGATCTGTGATTTCCTCCATGTAGGGAACTCTTGCCTGTGGTGCTTATCTGTGTGACCAAGTTATTAACCTCTCTGTGCTCAAGTTTCCTTATCTGTAACATAACGAGGTTGGACTGAATGGCATCCAAGACTAACTCTAGATCACAGAATTGTAGATTGGGATTTAAGGGATCTTAAAAGCCATAGAGTCTCATCCCTCATTTTACCAATGAAGAAAGTGGGATGCACAGGGATAGGAAGAGAATAAGCATTTATATGGTGCCTACTGTGTACCAGGCACCTTGCTAAGCATTTTCAAATATTATTTCATTTGACTCTAGGAGGTAGGTGCTATTATCTCCATTTTACATTGAGGAAACTGAGGCAGATAGAAGCTAAATGATAATGTCTGAAGTTGAATTTGAACTCAGACCTTCCTGACTCCAGACCCACCACTCTCTCCACTCTATCTACCTAGCTGCCTCTAAGAGCTGAGGTAACTTGCCCAATCAGACAACTACTGGGTATCTGGGGCGTGATTTGAACCTAGATCTTCCTGACTCCAGACTCCAACTCCACTGTCTCTATGATCCTACAGTTCTAGCATGGGAACTTCCCCTGAAGATAAGTGGCTTGTCTTAGAGCATTGCCTGGTACACTGAACAATTATGTGACTTAGCCTAGGTCAGATAGCCAGTAAGTATCAAAGGTAGAATTTGAACCCTGATCTCTCGATTACAAGACTGGTTATCTATTTTGCCAGACTGCCTCTTGGGTCAGATTTAATTCATGTGAAAAGTAAATAATTTTGTGTGTGTATGAAACTGTATAAGGAAAGTTTGGAAATCAAGAAAGGACCATGATGGCCATAAGAAAATAAAATGAGCAGATCATTAAGGGTTTAGGGTTTATTGGCTCTAAAACACTTTAAGCTCTGGACAGGGGAACTATTTTATTTCCAATACACTTTAATGTTGTGTTTTGCCTTTACATCATCTACAATTCTCAATTTATCCCTTTTGCCTTTACAATAAAAAATAAAAATAGGGGAAAAATTCAACAAAACTAACCAATACATTGACAAAGTTTTCCATTATTGGTAGTATTCTGCACCTCTGCAAAGAAAGGAGGGAGGTACCTTCTCCTAGCTCTTCTTTGGGGCCAAGCGTGCCTATTTTTATACTTTTACAACATTCGCTTTCAATTTATTTTGCTATTCTTTTCATTTCTATTGTTGTAATTATTGTATGCTGCTTTCCTGGTTCTGCTGACTTCTCTTTGTGCTTGTTCTTTTTCTAATTTTTTTTTTTTTAGCTGCATGCATGCATGAGCTACTTGTTCTCTATTTTACTGATGTATAAATTTTCCTTAAGTACTGCTTTGGCTGCATCCCAGAAATCTTGGCATGTTATCGCCTTGTCATTCTCTTTAATGAAATTACTGATTGTTTTAATGATTTGTTCTTTGACTCATTTATTCTTCTTTTTAAAAAAATGTTACCTTCTGCCTTAGTATCTATTCTAAGACTAAAGAGTTGTTGGGACCCCCAGGATCTATACACACCTTTCCAGAACATCTCCAGCCTTCTCTACCTAGGACAAGTCCCAACAAGCCCTGGTGTAGATTTTCATACAACCTATGGATACCCTCAGATCTTCCAGTTCTGAATGAGGGAAAAGTTCCCTGTTCAACATCCTCCAATCCCCATATGAGACATATCTAATAAATCACTATCATGGCAGGATGCATTGTTCTTCCCAGAATTCTCTGTTAACCATTACCTGTTACTACAAAAATATTTTGTCTTATCATGAGTATATAAAGTTTGGGTAGGAACCCAGCTGATTATAAAAGTCCTCACTCCCATCAATAGTCACTACTGATTGGCACCAGCATCTTTGGTCCTTCTGATTCGTCCGTCTTTCTTATGATCCTCGCCATCTCCTTACCCCAAACAAGGACTTTGTAGGACCCTTGTAGGACTCTCAGAAACTGGCAGAGCATTGCTGGTTGAACCCTGTTGCTTACAAAGGGTGCAAGGGCTAGGCAATAAGGGTTAAATGACTTGCCCAGGATCATACTGCTAGCAATCCACTTATTCTTAAGGATAAGAATTCCACTAAATTTAACAAAAGTTTCCAATTAAATTTGTCTTACTTTCTGAGACTTTTCATTGAATGTAATTTTTATTGCATTATGGTCTGGAAAGGATGCACTTAACATTTCTGCTCTTCTGTATTTGTTTGTGAGGTCTTTATGCCCTATTACATGGTCAATTTTTGTGAAGGTGCCATATATTACTGAGAAAAGATATATTCCTTTCTATCCCCATTTAATTTTCTCTATGACTTCTTTTTGTATTGGTCCATGTAAGTATTCCCAAGCATAGTCATCTTATGATCCAGTAACAAATATTCCATTACAGTCACGATTCATTCAGCTTTTCTCCCAAGGCCATCTATCTTGTTTCCAGTTCTTTGTCTACTACAAAGAGTATGGATATAAATATTTTGGAGTATGTAGGGCTCTGATGTTCATTGATGAGCATGATGTTCCATGATGCTCATTGACTTCCTTCGAATATATGCCTAATAGTAGGATTTTATCACTTTTTTTTTCATGGTTCCAAATTTCTTTCCATAATGGTTGGACCAACTCATGAAGTGTTTTTAAATCTCTCACCCAAAAGAAAAGTCTAAAGCCGTCTTGTTTTCTCCACATAACTGCTAGGCCAACATTTCCTGAGCTGGGTCACACTCTCTTGTGGTCTTATCTTTCCCTTCCTGATGTAGGGCGGTTCTGCTACTCCCCATATCAGTTGTACATCCTCTGTGGTCCTGGTGGCAGTGGCGAGTTCCTGGCTGGGCTCTTGGGGCGGTACTGGAGCTTCTGAGGTTCTGGCTAAATACTCACTTACACCCTAGAATTTTCTCCAAATTTTAGATCTATCTGGGCTGTATGACCTCATGGCATTATAGCATATGGTTGTTCTTTTTGGGATAGTGCATACATTTGACAATAATTGCATAGGATCTTAAAGTTTGCAGAATTGTGTGTGTACAATTTTAGCTCTATGATATTCTGTGAGGTGTTTGTAGTCGTTGTTTAATCATTTTCAATTTTGTCTGACTGTGAACCCATTTGAGATTTTCTTGGCAATGAGCCTGGAATGGTTTACTATTTTCTTCTCCAGTTCATTTGACAGATGAAGAAACTGAGGCAAACAGGGTTAAGTGACTTAATCAGGATTACACAGTTAAAAAGTATCTGAGGCTGGATTTAAACTCTGGTCTTCTTTACTCCAGGCCTTATCCTCTATCTACTGTACCACTTAGCTTCCCTGTGAGGTAGATATCATTATACCCATTTTACAGACAATTAAACTGAGGCTTGGATTCTAACTTCACAATATTCCTTGAATATGACTCCTTTTCTACTCACATCATAAAGACGCTGATTTAGGTCTCCATCACTTCTCATCTAGAATATTTTGATTGTCTTATTATTTGAATAATTGAATGAAGTATTCAGTTTCAATTAGAGATGAATGAAAATAAAGATGTGATTTTCCTATCCAAGTTCTGCTGGAGAGAGGTAAGACAAAACACTCAGCCCAATAACCAATCACGCACGTAAGGCAGCTGAATGAGCGTAGGAGGCAGTCGGCTCTGTGCAGTGAAAGGGGTGCTACATTTAGCATCAAAAGACTTGGGTGTGAAGCTCAGTTTTGCCACTGACTTCCTGTGCAACCTTGGGCAAATGACTTCCTTTCCTTCTCTATAAAATAAAGAGGCTGAATTAGTGGATCTCTTCAAATCCCTTCCACCTCTTGCTGTGGCATTTGAAGCCCTTCACAATTTGGATCCATCCCACCTTTCCAGGCACAGAAAGTACCTGAGAGTCCAGAAAGAGATGACTTGCCCAAGGGGTCATGCAGTTCATTCCTGGAGGAGAGAATTGGAATTCGGGTCTTCTGGGCCTCCTACATTTTGGATAAGACGAGCTCTGAGGTATCCTTTTTACTCTTAAATACGAGGAGTCTCTTGCTTCAAATGGAATAGCCTTTCTACTACTCCCCTGCTTGCTTCCTGCACCCAAGATGGTAAACGCTGGGAAGTTGTGGGCTTGAGGAAGTGGCTGAATTTCCATGATGTGAAGTGGAAAAAAGGCAGTGTGGCCATCCCGTCTGATGCCAGCTCATCACTAAATCAAATTTGGCATCTCTGTGCTATCTAGTAGATTGTTCTCTGAAGATTTTTTTTTAAAGAGCAATTTGGAACTCTGCCCAAAGGGCTGCCTTTTTGATCCAGCAATAAATACCACCTCCAGGTCTGTGTCCCAAAGAGATCAAAGAAAAAGGATAAAGGCCCATTTATACAGCAATATTTACAGGAACTCTTTTTGTGGTGGCAAAGGGTTGGCAAGAGAGGGGATGCCTGTCAATCAGAGAGGGGGAAATTGGTAAATAAATTGTAGTAGGATGTGGTTGTACGAGAATATGTAAGAGCAGGATATTTACAGAAAAACCTGGGAAGAATTTCGTGAACGGATGCAAAGTGAAGTGAGCAGAACCAGAAGAACATTGTGCATGGTAAGAGCAATATTGAGCAATAATCACCCGTGAATGACTTGGCTGTTCTCAGAGAGATAAAGATCCAAGACAATTCCAAAGGACTTAGGGTGAAAATTGCTGTGCACCTCCAGACAAAGAACTGATGGTGACTGAGTGGAGATTGAAGCAGACTTTTAGATTTTCTTTATTATTCTTGGAGGGTTTTTTGGTCTACTTTTTTCTTTTGCAATGTAGCTAATATAGAAATATTTTGTATGACTACACACATAAGATATATATCAAATTGCCTGCCTTTTCAAGGAAGGATCAGGAAGGGGGCAAATGGGTGGCTCAGTGGATTGAGAGTTGGGCCTAGAGATGGGAGATCCTAGGTTCAAATTTGGCCTGAGACACTTCCTAGTTGTGTGACCCTGGGCAAGTCACTTTACCCCCATTGCCTAGCCCTTACCACTCTTCTCCCTTGGAACCAATACACAGACAGACGATCAAGGTTTAAAAAAAACAAAGAAGGATCAGGGGAAAGAGGAAAAGAGAAAGAGAAAATGGCACTCAAAATAAAAATATTTTAAAATTTTGTTTACATGTAATTGAGGAAAAAATTAAAATTAAATGCTAAAATATAAGAGTTATTTCTTCCATAAGAAATAACAGTTACTGAAAGGCTTTGGCACAGCCAGAAAATGGCTTTAACTCTCAAGTTGCCACTAATAAGTAATATGCATCTTCTTAGTAGACTGAGGAGGTATTATTGTTATTAAAAATGATAACAAAGAATCTATGGGATGTGGTCACTAATTTTTGAGGTAGCATGGTATACTAGATGTCAGGGGACCTGGGTTCAAATCCTGCCTCTGCTCTGCAGTTGCATTTCTCATCTGCAAAATAGAGGATTGGACTAGATGATCTCTAAGCTTCCTTCAAGGTCTAGGTCTATGATTCTAGATATAGTTGAGGGCAAGGCATCACTACAAGGCATCTAATGCCCTGAGATCTCAGTTTCCTCATCTGTAAAACAGGGGATTGGACTAGATGACCACTAACTTCCCTTCTAGCTCTAGGACTGTGGAATTATGACTAGTCCTCTAGTATATTGCACCATATCATTTTATGAGTCTTTCTATCTATCCTTTGTCTCCTCTGATCCTCAGGACAGTCCTGTGGTAGGTTGCATGTCATCCATGCAGTGATGAACAGCCTCCTCCTTTTGATGGTGAGAAATAGTCCCTTTGCCCTCTATCCACCCTAGCCAGACCATAGCTAGGCTATTATCCATTCCAAATGTCATATTTTGGGCAGGAGATTAAGAAATGGGGGTACTTTCCCAAGTGGCAAAGCCAAATCTTTCTGTGTTGTATGATTTTTCTTTTGTAGGTATGTAGCAACACAAAGGGTAATGTTTTGAAACACATAAAATAAGACAAAATAAAGATGATCACAAAGAAAGTCAATTGTATTGAAAGATGTAATTATTCCCTATCTAAGTTCACGGACCCATTGGAATCTAGTCATAATCCCTTTGGGGGTCCATGGACTCCAGATCAAGACCCCCTGGGAAATATGGTGATGCCATAGAGAGACTGGGAGGAAGAATGGTTAGTTTGAAGAAGAGGATTCTCCAGGGGAGGGTGGGAAATTGGCCTCTTTAAGAATCTGGAAGTTTGGGGACAGCTAAGTGGCTCAGTGGATCTTCTTCCATTGGATTGTAAGCCTCTTGAGGGCAGGACTGTCTTTTTTGTCTCTTTTTTATCCCTGGAGTTTGGCATTGTACTTGGCACATAGAGCTTAATAAATGGTTATCAATTGAAAAAAAGTGGTTGTTGAGGCTCATGTTGTACCAAGCCTAGAGAAGGGAGGTCCTGGGTTCAAATCTGGCCTCAGACACTTCCTAGCTGTGTGACCCTGGGCAAGTCATTTAACCCCCATTACCTAGCAATTACTGTTCTTCTATCTTGGAACCAATACACAGCATTGATGCTAAGACAGAAGGTAAAGGTTTTTTAAAAAAAGAATTTGAATAATAATCTTATAGACGTGAGATGAACCTTCAACTAAGTATAATGGATGGGGTTACATTTAAGAAGTAGATTTAGGCTCAATAATAAGAAAAACTTTCTTTTTTTAATTTTATTTATTTAATTTAGAATATTTTTCCATGGTTCCATGATTCATGTTCTTCCCTTCCCCTCCTCCCACCCTCCCTCCCATAGCCAACAAGCAATGCTACTGGGCTTTAGGTGTGTCATTGATCAAGACCTATTTCCATATTGTTGATATTTGCACTGGGGTGATCGTTTAGAGTCTACATCCCCAATCATATCCACCATCGACCCATGTATTCAAGCAGTTATTTGGAAGAAAAACTTTCTAATAGTGAGAGCCTTCCAGAAATAGAGTGGACTGCCTTGGAAGGGATGAGCTTCCTCCCTCCATGGAAGTCTTTGAGTAAGGGCTGAATGGAAAATGATTGTTGACATTTTCAGGGTCACTTGTTTAAAAGCCATTTCTTGGCTCATTGACTCTTGTTTTCTCCTCTCTGAAGATAATTCTGTAGTACTTTCTCAGGTCATTAAGTTTCTTGTTGTCTACACTAAGTGCTCTCACTATTTCCTTTCGGCAGTCCAGACTGGTTTCCTTCTGCTCCCTTCAAGGATAAGCATTTTCTCTGGTTTCTTTTAAGTTCCAACAACTTCCACAGGCAATTTCCAATCCCTTTTAATTCTAGTGCCTGCCTTCTGTTAGTTGCTATTTATCCTGTATATAACTTGCTTTGTATACATGTCTTTGCTTGTTGTCTTCCTCCATTGGATTGTAAGCCTCTTGAGGGCAGGACTGTCTTTTTTGTCTCTTTTTTATCCCTGGAGTTTGGCATTGTACTTGGCACATAGAGCTTAATAAATGGTTATCAATTGGAAAAAAGTGGTTGTTGAGGCTCATGTTGTACCAAGTGGCATCCAAGGCTCCTGAGGCTCATTTAGAGCAGTGAAATGTTAATTAGTGGAGCCATTTAGTACTCCCCCCTCCCTCCGCTGTCCCATTTTGTCTCCCATTGGGGGATGATTCCAGTTTGGCCAATTCCTTAGGAAGGATACAGGATCTTAGGGTTGGAAATACAACTCCTTCATTTCACATTGGAGGAAATGGTGACCTGGAGGGGAAATGTCTTACCCAAGGTCACATAGGAACTCCCAGCATGGGAACTCCTTCTACCAATGCCAGTGAGAAGTATGAAAGTTAAGGTTTGAACCCAGCTCTGCAGACTCCAAATTCATCATTCTTTCCTCTACCCAAGGACAACGACTATGACAATTACTCTCATGGTTACCTCTCAAATACCCACAAGAGACAGCTATGTTGTGGGAACTCATGACTGAGCAAGAAATACAGAACACCCGGGTCTAAAGTATATCTGGTTTGCAGTCAAGGTGAAAACTGATCTGAATAATGATCATTTTTGTTGTTCAATTCTTTCAGTCATACCCTACTCTTTATGACTCCATTTGGAAGATTTTCTTAGCAAAGGTACTAGAATGGTTTGCCATTTCCTTCTTTGGCTCATTTTCTGGAGGCAAACAGGGTAAAGTGACTTGCCCAGGATCACACAGTTCCTCTAAGGGCAAATTTGAACTCAGGTCTTCCGACTTCAGGCCCATTGCTCAATCCACTATCCTACCTAGTTGCACTTGGTTAAACAAACTCACACAGAATTCGCCAAGGCTTCAGAAAGAAAACGTATTTATTAGAAATTCTCACACATATTCTCTATCATACAATTTCATGTTAATACTTAAACTGGTTTATGTGAGCAGGTCAAACCTTGACCATGCCTAATACATTCTAGTGTGCTCTTTAGAGAAACTAGACCACGGATATTTTAATTGTACGCATGGATGTTATTATTTAGTTAGTTACTCGGGATAATGTCAGTGATTGGGCCATTAGGTCAAGCTCTAGCCTGAGTCAAGGAAGGCAAATATCCCACCACACCCAGTGGAATCTGGCAAATTTATACCTTAAACAAATACATTTCCCAAACGATGAGAGGTGTTAGTTAGCATGTGGAGTAGATTCTTCCCTGCATGCCATCTGGAAGTTCTTTCCTGGGGCGTAGCTTCTGTGGTCAGTCCCCAAATGGCACTCATGCTGCCTGATGAGGATAGACTTTGGAATGCTTAAAAAAAGACAAACTACTAACTCTTCCTGAATTTGGCGAATGCCTTTAGGCTTCCTTGACCAGGTCTTCATTCTCTCTTTTCCCATGTCTAATCAAACCCTCCAGAAAATGGCCAATAGGTTGAGGCTGCTGTGATCGTGATCCTTAGTTCTGCAGGTGCTTGTGTGAAGGTATTTTGGGAGGGACTCTGGAAGGCAGGATAGAATCATAGTTGCATACCCAAGGAGGGGAGATTTGTTCCTTCTGGGTACTCATTTTTAGAAATGCTCTCCCTCCCTCCCTCCCTCCCTCCCTCCCTCCCTCCCTCCCTCTCTCTCTCTCTCTCTCTCTCTCTCTCTCTCTCTCTCTCTCTCTCTCTCTCAATCTCTCTCTCTCTCTCTCAATCTCTCTCTCTCTCTTTCTCTCTCTCTCTCCTCTCTCTCTCTCTCTCTCTCTCTCTCTCTCTCTCTCTCTCTCTCAATCTCTCTCTCCTCTCACTCTCTCTCTCTCCTCTCACTCTCTTAATCTCTCTCTCTCAATCTCTCTCTCCCTCTCTCAATCTCTCTCTCCCTCTCTCAATCTCTCTCTCCCTCTCTCAATCTCTCTCTCCCTTTCTCAATCTCTCTCTCTTTCTCTCTCTCTGGCTCATAATCTCTCTCTCCCTCTCTCAATCTCTCTCTCTCTCAATATCTCTCTCTCTCTCTCAATCTCTCTCTCTCCTCTCAATCACTCTCTTAATCTCTCTCTCAATCTCTCAATCTCTCTGTCTCTCTCTCTGTCTCTCTCTCAATCTCTCTCTCCTCTCAATCACTCTCTTAATCTCTCTCAATCTCCCCCCCTCTCTTAATCTCTCTCTCTGTCTCTCTGTCTCTGTCTCTCTCTCTCTCTGTCTCTCTCTGTCTCTCTCTCTCTCCTCTCAATCACTCTCTTAATCTCTCTCAATCTCTCTGTCTCTCTGTCTCTGTCTCTGTCTCTGTCTCTCTCTCTCTGTCTCTCTCTCAATCTCTCTCTCAATCTCTCAATCTCTCTCTCCTCTCAGTCACTCTCTTAATCTCTCTCAATCTCCCCCTCTCTTAATCTCTCAATCTCTCTCTCTCCCTCTCCCTCTCCACATACACTCACCCCCTTAGCTTCCTTTACAAAAAGCTAGACGAATGGGACAAGACTGAAAGACTAAGACATCATCAATGCACTGGGCATAGTCTTTCCATTCCTGGAGGAAAGGGAGTGATCAGAGATCACAGAATCACAAATTTAGAGCTGAAAGAGACCTTAAAGTCATCAAGTCAAAAATCGCATTTTACACATGAAGAAACTGAGGCCCAGAGATGGGGGTTTGAACCTATATCCTCTCACTCCACATTTAGCACTCTCTTCTTCCCCAGTCTCACTTTTGTCTCCTAAAAGGGGATGATTCTAGTTTGGCCAATTCTTTAATAATAATAATACAAGCTCCCTCATTTCACACTGGAGGAAATGGTGACCCAGAGGGGAAGTGACTTACCCAACATCACATAGGAACTCCAATGTGGTACCTCCATCCACCAAAGCTATATATATATATATATATATATATATATATATATATATATATATATATATATATATGTTATCCATCTGTAATTTATTAATCATTTAACAAGTATTTATTAAGCAAGCTACTGTGTGCCACTCACTGTGCTTAGCTCTGGAGATACAAAGGCCAAAATTAGACAAGTCTCTGCCCTTGAGGAATTTATATTAAATTGGAATATAGTGTTAGAGAATTGCCTGGTGAATCAATGAATGAATTAAAAAGCACTCATTAAGCACCTACTATGTGCCAGGTATTGCACTAAATGAAGATATAAATACTAAAAAAGAAACAGTTCCTGCCTTCATGGCCTGAGATTCTGGGCCTGGAATCAAGAAGACTGAAGTACAAATCTGGCCTCGGATAACTAGCCAGGTGATGCTGGGCAAGTCACTAAATTTCTCAGCCTCAGTTTTCTCACCCATAAAATGGGAGTAATAATAGCACCTACCTCCCAGAGTTGTTGTGACAATAAAATAAAGTTATTGTAAAATGTTTTTTATGTTTATTTATTTTGGCTGTTATTAAGGAACCTAACAAATGTAATTTCTAAGCTGTCAAGGAATTTAAATTCTAATGGGGGAACTGAGGGTTAAATGACTTATCCAATGTCTCACATCTATAGGTATCAGAGGGGATATTTGAATCCAGGTCTTTCTGATTCCAAAGTCAGCCCCCTTCCCATTATGCCCTGCTTATGATGGACAATAAGAAAATGTCAAGAACTAAGGAAGTCACCATGTTTTATGCAGTTTGGATTGTTCCCAATCACCCTTTGCTCATACATTTTTAAAGGACTTGAAAATCTCACCCCCAGAAAATCCTGTGTTCTCTGATGTGGGGAAGGGAGGAGGGAGGGGTTCCCTTCAAAAGGGGATCAATCGATCAGTCAAAAAACATTGAATAAGCACCTACTATGTGCCAGGCACTGTGCCAAGCCCTGATCACCAGAGTAGTGATGGGTAGAATCCAGGGGCGAGGAAAGGCCATATAGAGACCCCCCCTTGGTTTCTATTTGCTCCCTTAATACTTATCTTCCACACCCAGGAACTTCTGACGTCCCCTTCTCCCGCAACATCCTGTGTAATCAACCACTTTACAGGAAACCACCTAACCCTTCCAGGAAGATCCAGCCCCTGGACCCCACTTGTTTGCCCCTCATCTGTCACACCCCCACATGCCTTTTCTTTCACTCATATAATCTATTCCCAGAGTCCAGGGTCTGGTCAGTGACCTCATTTTCCACCATATCTCTTTAATCTCGGGATTTATTACTATTATTAATAATCTTGTATTAATTGCTGCCCTGGGACAGCCCTGCACATCTTGCTTTGGCTAAACATCCTAGAAGAGAACAAATGCATCTCTTTCCAAGTCCCTTTCGCAACAGATCAGTGAGAACGAGAGTGTGCGCACACACAGGTCAAGAGAGGAGAGAGAAAATTGTTCCCTGGTCCCTAAAATACAGTTTGTGTGCCTGCTTTGCTTCTTGTTATGTGATTTATTTTTATTTTAAAATCCCTTCCCTTCCGTCTGGGAATCAATACAGTTTATTGGTTCCGAGGCGGAAGGGTGGTAAGGATTAGGCGATGGGAGTTAAATGACTTGTTCAGGGTCACACAACTAAAGCAATGTCGAAGGCTACACTTAAACCCAGGACCTCCGGGCTCTAGGTTTGGCTCTCCATCCATTGAGCCACCCAGTTGCCCCTTACCCAGTGAATCCTAAGTCACTTATCCCCTTGAGCCTTGGCTTTCCCAACTGTAAGATGGTGTTGAACTTGATCGACTAAGATCTCTTCCAGCTCAGAATCTGTGATCTTCTAGGAACTTCCAAGGTGTCACAGGTTTGCTAGAAAGGGTATTGTAGGGGGAAACTAGGTGGCTTAATGGATTGAGAGCTAGACCCTGCAAAGTCCTGGGTTCAAATGTGGCCCCAGACACTTCCTAGCTGGGTGACCCTGGGCAAGTCATTTGCCCCTCATTGCCTAGCCCTTATCGCTCTTCTGCCTTGGAACCAATACACAGTATTGATTTAAGAGGAAAGGTGAGGGTTTAAAAAAAAAATACATCGAAGCACCATCTTCTACATGAAACATTTTCCATTTCCCTCCTCCCTAATCCAGTTCCTAGCATCCTCCCTCCCAAGACTGCATTCTTCTCATGTGCATAAATAGAAGGGCAGAGACAATATATACATAAGTCTAGGCATATATATGTATATTAGAACCTAAGCTTTTTTGAAGGCAGAGACTGGTTCATTTCTTTCTTTGTATCCCAGGGAGGCACTTAAAAATGCTTAATTATTTGTAACTTGTGGCATTTTCTGGCTTTGATTCTTGCTCTGCCTGATGAGGATTCGAATTCAGACTCCCCAACCGTTCTATTATGTGCTAATATTCAGTGTACCATGGGAGATGCTCAGGGGAGATAATGAGGATGCAAAGGAATTAGTCAAAAGGTCGTAGATTTGGAGCTGACAGAGATCTGAAACATTGGGCCCGACCCGTCTTTTACAGAGGAGGAAGTGATTTGGCCAAGGTTACACACAGAGAGTGAACACTGTTGGAAGCAGGATTTGGGTGTATCATGAACTCTTTCAACCTCAGTTTTCTTATCTGTAAAATGGTCATAGTAACATTTCCTCCCCAAAATTGGGAGATGATACCCATAAGGATGTGCCAATCACAAAGTACTCTATAAACTTCAGCTCTTACTATGGGAAACCCCATAATGATGTCCAAGAATTGTGACTTAAAACAAGCATCCATTCTTCAGTGTGTCAGGAAGGGACAAGGCTCAGCCTCCAAGAAGACAGATCCTTGTTCTCTCCTCCGGTTTTGCGCTTAAAGCTGGTGTCACCACCCTGAACACCAGGGCTCACATTTTAGACAGGTATGCCACAGATTTGAGTGGCCTTTGCCTCCTGAGCAAGAGCCTGAGAGGCGCCAATATCCTGGGGTAAGTGGGGACGACCAGTATCAGACAAATGGACCCTCATCATAAGGACTCAAACCTGGAATGGACCTTAAAATTCCTCTAGTTTTGAAGAGGAGGTAGCTGAGGCTGAAAACATCAATTGCTTTTCAAAGAGTAAGTGTTTAAAGATTATGGATTTCATCTTAATAACCCATAGTCACAGGAGCAGAGATCTAGGGTGGGAAGGGACCTCAGAACCCCATGAACGCTAACACTCTTGTTTTACAGATGAGGAAACTGAGGCCCAAAGAGGGATGTGATTTTATAGGATTGTAGGTCTGGAAACTGAAGGGAACTCAGAAGGTATTTGATTCCACCTCCTGGTTTTCCAAATGAAGAAATGGTCACTAGGTAGTAAATAAGAGAACTGGAGTGAAAATGCAGGTTATTACATATTTGCATTATGACATCAAGGTCCAGCAGGAACAGATTGTGCTAAGTTTGGGGCATGCCATCTCTGACTTCCTCATCAAAGAACTCAATGATCTGATTGGGAGGACTTGTACCAACAGACTTAATGTAGCCTGTAATGATCCCTTGGAACAGTGAGGTACCCTCAAACTAGAAAAGAGATCATTTGATAATTCTCCGAGAGGGGGGTGAAAAGTTAAAAAGGACTGTCTATGTTTCTACCAGAGGGATGACCAGCATTCAAGGCTCACTCCCCCCTGACCCACCGTGGCTGTGTGATCTGGGTAAATCACTCAACCCCTCGGTATCCTAAGAAACTCTACGACTGTAAGTGATGGAGGTCTCCATCTGCACTGATGGAAGGAGTTTCTTTCCTTTTTAGGAATTCCTGATGCCAATGAAATAACCAGATTGTAGGTTTGGAGCTGGAAGGGACCAGAGAGAGGTCATCAAGTCCAACCCAATTTTAGGAAATTACTCAGGAGATCTAGAAAGAAGTAACTTCCTCATTGCCAGCTTCTCCATTCGCCTCCGGTCCTTATCCTCTTCCCTCTCTAATGCACACAGGGGAAGATGTTTAGTTGCCAAAGTCATTGTTCAGCTTACGAGATCATAGACTGAGAGCCGGGATGGCATCTTGGACACTGACTAATTCAGTCCCTCATTTTACCAAGGGTTAGGGTTCCAGTGCTCTTTCTGCTCTAGAAAGGCAACAAGGCATTTTTGAGTCGTCTGACCATTTCAGACAACATTTGGGACAACATCTTGGCAATGATACTAGAGTTTGCCCATTTCCTTCTCCATCTCTTTTGACAGATGAAGAAACTGAGGCAAATAGGGTTAAGTGACTTGCCCAAGGCCACATAGCTATTTAGGGTTTGAGGACAGATTTGAACTCAGTTAGGCTGAACGCTCTCTACGTTGCTACCTAGCCGCCCTATCAGTGGGAGGTTGTGTGTGGGGGTGTGGAAGTGCTTGAATTTCCATTAGCTAGGTTCCCCAAATCACCATGACACCATAGGTCTGGACTCCTCCCAAATGCTGCCCATTTTCCCCTTTTCCCTAAAACCTGCAGTAACTCCCTAGCACTGTTTGTTTCACATCAACTTGGCTTTCAAAGTCCACTCCACCAACTAGACTCTCCTTATATAAGCAATCACACTTTACACAACAGACGTGCTTCATTCAAATAACATATCAGGAAGGTCTAGATTAGAACTCACTTCCCATCCTCTTGAGGAGAGTTTGAGACTTGGCCAGATCCATTATGGAAAATGTAAGAGAGAACAAAAGACCTTCTGATCATGAGAGAGAGAGATGGTGGTAATAACCCCAAACAACTCTAATTTCTAATGCTCAGAATCCTCACTCCAGAGGAATTTTGCATGGTAGCTGGGGCAAGTATCTTTACCCCATTTGATGGAGGGGAGGAAACTGAGGCTGAGTAGAGGACAACTGACTTGTCTGGGGTTGCCCAACCGCTAAGGGTCTCCTGGTCTCCTGACTCCAAGTCCAATCTGTCTCTGATGATTCTTTCAACATGAAATTGAAATGGGAAGAGCTCGATCCACCATCTGGAGCATTTTCCTCCACTACACCAGAGGCAGTAGATTAGGGAAGCAGTGAAAGGGGACTAAATGGCATCGCCCAAGATGCAGCTGGGGAGGGGAGGGGCCATCCTTAGGGGCTGCCATGGACCGAGAAGCATCGGGGAAGGAGGAAAGGAGATCTGGTCAGAGCACACTAAAAACAGGGTGCACTGTGTCATAATTGTTACCAGACACGGGTGCCAGAATTGTCTCCAATTCCTCTTTTTTCTGTCTCTATGGAAGATGATCCAAACTGTGCTCTCTTTAGTACATACACAGAGCTAGAAGTGGAGGAAGGGGGCTCAGCCCTGCCATGGTTCGGAGGAGGAATGGGAGCCCCCAGAGAGAGCCACGATCAGAACTCAGGTCATCTGACCCCCCGGCCCAGTGAGCTCTCCAGTCTTGTATCCTGTCTCCCTACGTGATTGGCCGGCTGTCAGGAGGAGATGTACTCTGGTTATCTTCCACCAGCATGGAGAGATTAGACTGAATTATCCCCTCTTTCCTCATCCCTCTGTGACCAAATGCACGTAGGGGAAAGCAGGAGCTTGGAACTAGGCTGGAGACCTGAGCAGCTTCTGGCCCCGGGGGGCACATACCTTTAAGAGGATGCAACCATTTTAAAATGATTTTACAAGATGATGCCATTTTCAAACTCAATACATTTATATTTCGATGAGCGTGTTTACTCCTTTGACAGCAATTGACATTGGTTAGCTAACCAGTGAAACTGGTGAGACTAGGAAGTGAGCAGAAGGCACACTTCTCTAATTACCTTTCCAAGGTCAGGGGACCTCTCCCCCGGCTTCCCAAACCATCGTGCAGCTGCCACCCAGTGCCCTGGAGTCTCTCTTCCCCTTCCTGCCCCCCCCCCCATTCCCACTTGGGCTGCTATCTTATGTTTTCTACATCCATCCCGAGCCCGACAGGACGGCATCCTGGGGAGTTCTTCCTCCCACGGGATCAGCATCCTGGGGTCTCTTTCATGTCAGTGTAGTTGGATGGAGGGCGCGTGGCTTTGTTTCTAGGTCGCAATGCTGGTCGTTAAAGCTCTGGGGCGAGTAGAATAGAACTTCCTAATCGCAGGATAAAATAGCTAATAGGGGCCCAAATCCACACCGTGAGCTTCATGGGCACCTCACTGTCAGCCCTAAAGCAGCCCCCTCCCCTTTCCCTGATGGCAGGCATGTCAACACTCTAAACACCAAATGGAAGAGGGGGAAACATCGTTTAGACTGACCATCACCCGAGCTTGGTCTTTACTAGTCGCACATCCTCCTGAATTTCTCAGTGGAATCAGCGCCGTTCCCAGCATGCCACTCGACATCTCCCAAGAGCCCCCAGTTCCTAGCATTTCAGCAATGACTCTTTGATGAAGGCCTTGACTCCATCTGAGGAACCACCTAAAGAATGTGGCTCCTTTCTTTAGTTCTAATAGAAATGAAGCCAGCAGCTCTGTCCCCCCCCCAATAAACCCCTTACCCCACTTCCCCCCCCCCAGTTTCATTTTGCCCAGGATAGGGGGGATACTTTAGGAAATTATAACATTTCTAGAGTCTGGCTGGGATTTTGGGTTCAGTTGCAACTGGCCCAGTTTCCCTTGGAAACAACCACGAGCTAGCTATCTGTCCATGGTCACTGGAGGCACAAACCCATCAGGGAGGGAGACCTGAGCAGCTTCACACTCATGGTGTGTGCCCCTCTGTTTCACTGCTGTGCCCACAGAAGGGGCCACACGTGAGTGTGCATGTGTGTGCGTGCGTGTGTATGTGTGTGGGTCAGTATGGGGCATGTGTGTCTGATTAGAGGGCCACAACTGTTTATCCACCTCAGCAGCAGCCCTAGGAGAGGGTCAGTGATCAGGAGAGGCCAGAGGCTCTCCCATAGAGGGATAAACTCCCTCCAAGGGGGCTTGTCCAAGGACATGGCCAGTTAGCCCATCTGTCTGTTTATCTGCCATGGAAAGGATGCCATTTTCTCAAGCTATACAGAGGCCAAAATATACCATCCACAACATCTGAGCATGGCACTGGAGGGTGGGAGCTTCCACGCCCTGTCACATCTGCCTCTGGAACTTGGGGGGCCTCTTTCCTATGTGAAAGAAAGTATGTTCCAGCATTTTTGGAGGGGGTGAGGGGCAGGGTGAGTGGAAACCAAGGAGAGAGTTTAGTGTTGGAAAGCGTAGGGTCCTTCCAAAAATTATTGTGTTTATTTTGGGGGGGGGGTTGTGGGAATGGGGTACGAATCTGAGAACTGATGGAACAAAAAACTTTCAGGCTGCCGTGGGGACCATCTGTCATCTCTGCAGATAGCAGGCCAAAGACCATGTATGGAGTGTAGAATTTAGAAAGTGGAGCTTGGCTTGTTCAGTTAGAATGCATCTTGGTCCCAGAGGAGAACTCTGATATCTAGAATAAAGTTATTCCCTTTAGACACTTCTCATGGAACAGAAAACCTTCTCTGGCTTAGATGTGGCCATAGCTCCTTGGTTGATATGTGTGTGTGTGTGTGTGTGTGTGTGTGTGTGTGCGTGTGCGTGCACGCGCGCACATGCACGCATGCCTATGGTAGGCCTTGGATGGGTTTCCATATTTGGCCACTATCTCACTTTCTCTGTAGTTCATTCTGGACCACAATAAGTCTTGCTTCAGAATTGGGAGCCTTGGCTGGCTGGTGGAATAGGATGGAGAATTCTTTTCTTTTTGTTTCCTCCGTAAAGTGGTCAAGTGCTTCTGTGGCATTCCCTTTTCTTCTGTCTCTCCTCCTCTTCCTCCTCCATCTTCTTCCACAGGGTTTAGGTCTCAAAGTACTTGTAGATCTGGGCCACATACTGCATCACGCTCTGCCAGTCAGGCCGGTCTGTGTACAGCATTTCACTGAGTTCCTATGTTGGAGACAAGGAGAGAGTCAGCTTTCTAGCTGGAGGGAAAAGAATACTGATTGAGACGTGGGGAGCTTATGGTAAACATAGGGCATGCTTCCTCCTTCCTGGAAAGGAATCACAGGGGCTCTGTGTGAGCAAAGATCAGGAATTCCGAGATGCTCTTCCCTATGAATTCTTCAGTCAGTGATATCAGCTCCTGGAGAACAGATTTCCACTCAAGTGGATGCCAGTCAGTGAGTTCCTGAGAACTCCCAACAAAGTGAATGAAAAATGTTACTCTCCTTATTTAGACATGCTGATCATTAAAACAGAGAAGCAATGATTGACCACCATTTTGTTTTAACTAAGGATGGGCTAGGCTATTTTAGAAGTGAAACAGATGGGCATCTTTTGGTTACTGCAATCCAGCCTTCATCTGTTATTAGCTCATATGGAAGGGATAGTTGCCAGCAGCCAGGGGGTACAAGGACAAGGTCAGAAAGTGAGAGTGTTTGGTCTCTGGAGGATTAGGATGGTGCCATGGCAAGATGTCAACCAACAAGCACTCATTAAATAGTTCCTATATACCAGGCACTGTGCTAGGCTCTGGAGAAGCAGAAACTAAAATGAAAGAATCTTTATCCTCTGAGAGACTAGATAGAGAAAAGGTGAAGGTAGAGGTGAAGGAGAGGAGGAGGAAGAAGGAGGGAGGAGGAGTGGAAGAAGGAGGATAAAGATGAGGAGGAGGAGGAAAGGGAGGAAGAAGAGAAGGAGGAGGAAGAAGGAGGAAGAAAAGGAGGGAGAAGAGAAAGGAGGATGAGAATGAGGAGGAGGAGGAAGAGAGGAGGAGGAGGAAGGAGGAGAAGAAGAGAAAGGAGGATGAGAATGAGGAAGAGAAGGAAGAGGAAGGAAGGAGGAGGAGGAGGACAAGGAGAAATATACCTTCTCTTCATCTTTGCCTCATAGAATTCCTTTCTTCCTACAAGACCCAACTCAAGAACCTCATTTTTTAAGGATCTCCAAGGGAGATACATTTCACACACACACACACACACACACACACACACACACACACACACACACATGTAATTGAATACAACATACAACTATATATGTGTGTGTACACACTTTTTTTTTTGGTCACTCCCATTATAACATAAATTCTTTGTGAGTAGGGATTGCTTCATTCTTTGTACTTGTCCCTCTAGTGCCTGCACTGGGCTTGGCACATAGTAGGAACTTAAATGATTACTGATTGAATGGAGGAAGAAAAGAAGGGAAACGAACTCTTTTTCTGCTAGCAATGTCCAAAAGTGGTCTGGAAAACTGTGTTGGACTTCAGATGGCATGTAAGAATAGCAAGAAAGAAGCTTGAAGCCAAACAATTCAGGAACAGAGTGCTGAGTGAGATATTAAACAAAAACCACACAACCCTCTGTATCTGTTACTGGGCACTGCGAGGGCCCAATGGGGCCCTATTAATGCATCATTTGTCCACTGTTTTAAAACAATGTCTGCAACAGACTTGACTGACTCCGTTCCCTGGAGATGTGGAAAAATAAGCCATAGGCTGATGTTGGCTTTGGGGTCAGGATGGGGATAACTGAGCAGCACAAACCAGGCAGAGAGGACCCTGTAGGTGAAAAAACAAAATAAGTCCTGTTAGTGAGTGTAGATGGTAAGTGGACAGTCTTGGTCTCTTTAGAAGACTGAAGCCCGATGCTGGGTAGGCTGATGGGCGAATAGAAAAATCATGCATTCAAGATCATCAAGGGAATGAATGAAAAAAAAAAGAATGTGAAGGAAGGTGGCCAGCAGGACCCGACCTCAAACTGTATTATAAAGCTGTCATCAAGAAAATAGTCTGGTACTGCCCAAGAGATGGAGTGGTGTGATCATTGGAATAGATTAGTTACACAAGAAGCAGCAAGTAAATGACCATAATAATCTTGTGTTTGATGAACCCAAAGATCCAAGCTTTGGGGATAAGAACTCACTATTTGACCAAAACTGCTGGGAAAACTGGAAAACAATTTGGTAATGAACTAGGCGTACACCAACATCTCATACCAATATACCAAGATACGGTCAAAATGGGTACATCATTTCAACATAAAGGGTGATACCCTAAAAAAATTAGAGGAACATGAAAATGTTTAACTGTCAGGTCTACTGAATAAGGAAGAATTTATGATCAAACAAGAGGTAGAGAGCAATATAGGATATTAAAATGGGTAATTTTGATTATATTAAATTAAAAAGGTTTTGCACAAACAAAAGCAATGCAACTAAGATTAGAAGGAAAGTAGAAAACTGGGGGAAATTTTATAGTAAGTTTATCTGATAAGCACCTCATTTCTCAAATATGTAGAGAACAGAGTTAAATTTATAAGAATCTGAGTCATTCTCCAATTGACAAATGGTCAAAAGACATGAACAGGCAGTTTATAGAGGAAGAAATAAAAATTATAGCTATAGTCATATAAAAATTCTCTAAATCACTATTTTAAAAAACTTTTATTTTCTATCTTAGAATCAATTCTGTGCATAGGGTTCCAAGGCAAAAGAGTGGTTAAAGTTAGGCAAAGGGGGTTAAGTGACTTGCCTAGTATTTGGGGATTTGTGTTTTGTCTGAGTGCCCTCTTACAACAATGACCAATTGCATGATAATACATTTATGGCCAAATCAAATTGCTTACCATCTCTGAGTAGGTGGAGGGAAGTAAGGGAGGGAGAAGGTATTGGATCCTATAATTTTGGAAAATGTATGTTGAAAATTATTATTACACATAATTGGGAAAATAAAATATATTTTAAATTAAAAGAAAAAAAGAAAAGAAAAAAATGACTTGCCTGGGGTCACAGAGCTAAGAAGTGTTAGATTTGAATCCAGGACCTCCCATCTCTAGGTCTGGGCTTTAAGTCCATTAAGGCTACTTCACTGCCCCCTCTAAATCACTATTGATAAGAGAAAATCAAATTAAAACAACTCTGAGGTGCCATTTCACACCTATAAGAAGAGAAAAATGACAAATTTTGAAGGCAATGTGGGAAAATTGGGACATGAATGTATGGTTGGTAGAGATGTGAATTGATCCATCATTCTGAAGAACAATTTGGAACTGTGCCCAAAGAGCTATAAAACTGTACATACCCCTTTGACCTAGAAATATCACTACTAGGTCTGTAGCCTAAAGAGAATTAAAAAAGAAGAAGAAAAACAGAAAAGGATCTCTGTACAAAAATGTTTCTAGCAGCTCTTTTTGTGGGTGGGCAAAAAATTGGAAATTGAGGGGAACCCCATCTCTGTGGACTGGATGACCATGGTAAGGTATATAATTGTGTAGGAATATTATTCTGCTCTAAGAAATGACAAGTAGGATGGTTTCAGAAAAATCTGGAAAGACATGAACGGATGCAAAGTGAAGTGAGCAGATCCCAGAAGAACACTGCAAAGTAACTGACGTTGTACCATGATGAATGGCTTAGTTATTCTCAGCAATGCAATGATCCAAGAAAATTCTGAGAGAATTTATGATGAAAAAATGCTATCTGTTCCCAGATTTAAAAAAAAGTTAATGGAATCTGAATGCAGATTGAAGCAGACTATTTTTTACTTTCTTCATTTTTTATGTTCATTGTTTTTTTTGGTTAGTGTTTCCTGTCACAACATGACTAATATGGAAATAAGTTTTGCATGATTGCACATATAATCTATAACAAGTTGCTTGCTTCTCACTGAAAGGGGAGGGGAAAGGGAGGGAGGGAGAGAATTTGGAAATTAAAATGTTTAGAAATGAATGTTAGGGGGTAGCTAGGTGGCTCAGTAGATTGAGAGCTAGGCCTAGAGAAAGTGCTGTGTTCAAATCTGGTCGTCAGACACATCTTAGCTGTGTGACCCTGGGCAAGTCACTTAATCCCTATTGCCTAGTCCTTACCACTCTTTTGCCTTGGAACCAGTGTTTAATTCTAAGATGGAAGGGAAGGGGTTAAAAAAGGCTAAGCTGTTTTTTTTTTTACAAGTAATTGAAAAAAAAAGCATGCATTGGGGAAGAGGGGAAGAAAGGAAAGCCACTGGACAATTAAAAACAGTGTTTGTTTCTAGTCAAGGCAGCAGAATAAATGGGGTGGTTTTGATACCACTCATATCCTAACAGAGAGAGAACTCTTCTGTAGAATGGGAAGGAAAATGGAAAATCCCCCCCAAACTCCCTGCCTTCAACACAGAGCTCAACTAGCAGCTCTGGGAAGTCCAGTGAACAGTCACAGCAGCATCACTCAATCAGAATTTGGTTAAATTGCACATGTTTATCAATACTGGTTCCCTAATAAGTTCAAGAGAGATAGGGTGGCTTAATGGACAGAGATAACCTCAGAGTTAGGAAGCCATGGGTTTAAATCACATCTTTGACACAAATCAGCTGTGATCCTGGGAAAGTGACTGAATCTCAGTGCTTGGGGTCAATCCTCTAAGTGGTGGAGAAGGGACCCACCTGCTTTGAGAGAAGCAGCTTCCTCTCCAGGAAGTTGCCTGAACCAATGACATCACAGGTGCCATCTCTAGTCCTAGCCTTAAGTCAGTGAGACAGAAATAATCAAAACATCTTCAATTCATGGCACATGAGAGAGAGAAGAGATCTTAGTGATCACAAATTAGGGTAAAGTGTTCTAGACTTGGAGGGACTTGAAAGATCAATCCTTCCATCTTTCCTTCCCCTTCCTCTTTCCCCTTCCTTCCTTCCTTCCTCCTTCCTTCCTTCCTTCCTTCCTTC